>NW_009614715.1:0-38157 GCF_000690535.1 Cariama cristata | reverse complement strand
AACACCGTATTCATATAGAGTAGTACCTCTTTCCCATTGGGTTTTAAAGCTAAAGTGGGAAATAACTGCTGTCATTAACAACTACTAGATTTGCATATTTATTGTATTATGCCAATGAAGAGCAGGACTGAGAATAAACTAATGTTATAACTGACAAGGGATGTTTTCTGGCTGGTGCCTTATGTAGAATCTTATTGCTGTGACAATTGCTGGTTTGTTGCCTTCCCAAATGCTGCATGTTCAAATAGGTTCTTCCGGGGAAGCATCCTCAAAGAATTCCCTCCAGATTTGATAGCTCCTGCCATAACACGTTATGGTTTTTTTGCCTCCATTTCTACTCAGTGTTCTTTGTATTAGAAAACAGTATCCAAAGTCATACATGGATGAAATACGGAAACATTCAATGAAAAGTCCGTAAACTGTGTATAGACTATGCTGCTTCCAATCTATTATTTGCTAAGATAACCTGGAAACTTGTAATGCATATGTATTCCAGATGTTGGTAATTATTTTAGACTCCTAGATAATTCTCTTTCAACAATAGAAATAGTCAGCCTCAACCCAATATAATCTTAAAAAAAAGGTACTTTCTATGTCCAGAAGGCATGAAGACGGTAAAGCACACTGATAGCACACTAGTGCAGCTGAAATCAGAATTAACATCAATATCATATGGTCATCAGAATCTGGTGTAAATTATTAAACCTAATCCTGACAGTTGTTGCCTGCAGCTTGTGATCTTAAGAAGGTGCTAACAGCCTTTAAACAGACAGAAGTCCTTGGCTTGTAATAATTTTGTAATGGCAGTGGACTTACATCGCCCATGGCAAGGGCATCGACTTAAAAAGAAATCTAGTGAAATCCAGGACAGTGAGAATAGGAAATATATCATAACTATATATCTATATAGTTATATAGAGAGATATATCTCTCTATATAACTCTCTCTCTCTCTCTCTCTCTCATATATATATAGAGAGTAAATATATCATAACTGAGATTTTTCTGATGTGAGTTGAAATTTACATGTGGCAAATGGAGCAAGAACTGCAATGATAGATTTGCTACAGATTTCAAGAATTCCCAATGTTGATGTTTATGTTGCTGGGAGAGGCCTACTGAAGGACATGGATGCTTTGGTCACCCATTTGCACTGAATTAATTTTCAAAGGCCAGTACTAATATGACATCTCCCTGTCCACCCTGCCACACACCAGATTGTCATGTTATCCAGGCAGTGTGGAAAAAGTAAAGGCAACTCTTTTAAAGCCTCCTGTTTTGAGAGAAACACTGCTCTATTATTATTATTGAAATATTCATATCCCAGTCTAATAGACACCTGTTTCAGAGCTTGATTAACCTATAGTGCCATTGTTATCTCAAAAGAATTGATCAGTTAAGTCATTGCCTAATGCTATAGCTGATAGGTATTGGTACTTAGTAGCACTAGTAGCTCCAAAACATACATACATACCTGCTGTGATCTTCATATTCCTCTTCAGGACCATCATCCTAGTCTGAGGCTCTTGAAAACAATGCTGTTATTTACAAGAGCCTTCATATGTCTGTATGTGTGTGCACTCTCCAGACAGATAAGTTTTTGTTTAGTACTGAATATCACTATGTAAATTCCTCCAAATAAGTTCTTACTTATAACTGGGGGGGGGGGAATTGTGAAATATATGGTGTTCTAATAAAATTCAGGACTTTTCCCTGTTGTTTACCAGAAGTTTTTTAACTTGGAGAAATGTATTTATTCTAGATAAAATATAAAAATGCTTTTATTATGTGAAATATGGAGCATTCACTATGACTAATAAATGCCAGAAAACAAACATAGACCTTAACAGATAGAGATGGGCCTTTGTCAATGCGAAGTGAAATCTATTCAGGACTGTTCAGAGTCAGGCTTGATATTGCAAGTGTGTGCAAGCGGGCACTAGGAAGCGTTGTTGAACTGTACTAATGAATATATAGACCATAGCTCTTTGTTTACAACCTTCTTTGTTTCAACCTGAGGCAAGAATTTAGGTGGGAGAGCAGTAAGGAATGTATTACCTTATCAGTAGCTTCTTGATTGTTACAGGAGTTCAATGAGGATAGCAGCAGGAAGGCAAGAAGGATATATATTGAAATTACTCTTAAGCTTTCTAGTTTCCTCTGTTTGAATTCCTGGTAGTAAAGAGATAGCATTGACATTAACAAAGATCATTGTTAATGAAACAGGGTAAAATGGAAAAGATAAGCAGGAGTGAAATTCAGATCTAAAACTAACAATCTCAAGTATTGCATTGGGCCACATATTTTATCTTTAATGGGATGATAAAAAATTAAGGCTTTTGAAATGTACTATGAAATCATGTATTTGTGTTATAGCTCAGTAGAAGGAAGTTTTTGTATACATTTTGGAATTTTACATATGTTAGTACTTGTACATCAAGTTGGTACTGCTGTCAGTGCTATAGCTTTTGTGTTTTTTCACTCTGTACATTTGCACAGCAACTAATTTTTGTTGAGGTAGTACTCCTGTATTAATTATACTTCATTTGAAGAATAAATACCTCAAGCTCCTTGACTTCTGAGTGCACAGCTTCTAAGAACAGACGTAGCACAAGTACTACATTTGAAATAGGCTGAGCTTCACATGGCAAAAGAAACTTTTTTAATGTACGGATAGCACTGCATTATTAACTAGGAATGTGTTCCTCTCAGTAAAGATGTCAGGATACTAAGTTTGATTAGGCAGAAGAAATCTTAACCAGTATTCAGTTGATGGTTATCTTCCAAGGGAAACCTGTTGGTGCTGTAAGAGCATCTTGAAAGCATCTCTGGAATTAAGATTTGAGTAAAACAGTTATGGAGTGTTTATCCATCATGCTGGATTTCAGAAATACAAAGTGGGAGGAAGTCCAAAAATACAATTAGTAGTATCTAAAGAGAGTAAGTGTATGATATGCCTTGACAGCAAAGCCAGCAGGTGAGAAATGTTTATTGAACTAGAAAATCATTGAGCATGAGAGTATCCTTCCTGCTTCTATTAAATTTGACATGGTGTGTCTGAGTGTTTGCAAGCAAATTACTTGACATTGCCAAACCCAAACATGTAAAAATGAGTCAGGTCCCCAAAATTGTGATCAACTCAACATTTTAAAGAACAGTCTTGGTGGTTTTTTTCATTATTTTGGGGGGATACGAGCTAAAGTGCTGCAGACAGATGATCTTTGTAGGTTATTTTAGATTATTTTCAGCCAATATAGGAGTCAGAACCTTTAAAAAATAAAAGCTGAGATTCTTACTGAATTATTACAAAGAAACATGTTAAGGAACCCCCCCCCCCCCCCCCAAAACAACAGGTCTTGACGTTTGTATATTGGTTAGCAATGGCTGGCGCTCAACCAATTGGTTTATTTTTTTTTCCTTTTATAACCTACACCTTAGTAATGTACTTAGGCTAGCATTGTTGCTTCATCGAGTTCATAGTATTCAAACGTTCTCCAAAAAATCTTGTTTGTTTTGTTTTGTACCTCTGGGAATGAAAATTACCCTGAGAAGAGTGTGTCAAGGAGCAACGTCTTGCAATCTCAGTTATAAATTTGGGTTGATATTATGGGAGTTTTAGTAGTACCCTACATGTGGACAGACACACTGTAGAATAATGCCATTTTCCTGTGGGTTACTTCTCCTTGACTTTTTAGTTTATGTGAAACAAGCAAACAAATAAATTAGAAAAAAAAAAAAGAGCTCTTTTAATTTCTCTTTTTGCATGTGTATGTTTCATTTCTGACAAATTTATTAGAGAAGAAAGCAAGTCAGAATTTCTTAAGGTTTGCTTAAGGTACTGCAATCAGAAGGTGCTAAAATAAAATCTTATTTTTTGTAAATATTTTATGCTGGATGTCAAGGGAAGAAGAGGTTATGTGCTTATTTCAGCTTAAGTACATGCTTTGAGCAGGGTTTGGGCAGATCACCTCCAGAGGTCCCTTTCAAAATAAAATTTTCTCTGTTTCGGTGCTTGGTGTATCAACAAAGCGTATCTGTATGTATGAAACAAAGTGAAATCATGTTTCTGATATCTTTGCAGACAACAATATGCACAAGTAGGAATATTGTAGGAATATTAGGGAATGTTCTGTTGCCTCCAGAATGCTTCTGTGTTTGCATGTTAATGTATCAGAACTCATTAATAAATCATAACAGTTCAGGAGGTCCATAGAGGACACGCATAGGCCACACTCCTTGATATAGTTCTCAACAGTTGTGGTAGGCTGGGCTGGCTTTAATTCATTTGTTAATTTAGCCTTTTCAGCATCTTCACAGTCCAGTAGCTGTTTAACAAAGCATATTATTGACATTCATCTGCTTTGTTATCCCTTACTCCTAGACCATGGAAAGACACAATCCTGGGCACTTCTGCTCAATCTGCTGATGGGCTTTGATAAAACCTTCCCTTGGTGGTTGATGTCCCTTACAACTCCTTGCTTAATGAAGGACTTGTCATAGACTATGTGAGTCTGGAATCAAAGTTTTATCATCGTTTATCTTGGACAGGGCTGTGCGTCTTGGAGCCTGAAAGTCTTAGGATGGTATTTTTTTGCGTTGTTTCTAATGAAATTCAGCAAAATGAAGTGATTGGCAAACTGTTTCCTTACTTGAGACTTGTATGCATATGAATATTTTACTGAGTGGCAATGTGAGGGACAGTATAACCAGTCACCATGTGACATAGTTCTCTAGTTGTTATGTGAGTATGAAATTATGTCAATGAGCTAAGGTTGCTTCTTTTTCTCCAACACGTCAATAAATAAAGTATTACATGTGCTTAGAGCTCTAATGTGATTATGTCTCCACAGGATATCAGGATTTAATGTGTTGCATAGAAAGTTTAACATACAGTATTATGCTCTTGCTTACTGTATTTGCAACCACTGTTGGTGTGAAAACTTGAGCTGACTCAAAAATAACATACATTTCTTTGGTATTTTACAAAAGAAAAAAGTGTTCATCAATTGTTGTGAAAGAGGTTTCACAGTCAGTGAGGAACATTGTAGAAGCATAGTTAGTTGGATGATGATCTAGCATATGCAGGTAGAATCTAACAAATTTATTAATGTGTCTGAAACAAGGTAATTTGGCCACCTTAATCTACGTTTCATATAATTGTTACGACAAAGAAGGTAACCCTGTTTCATTTTGGTGTCCAAGAAGCCAAGAGAAATTGTCATTGTTTAATATTAAGAATAGTTTAGATCAGTAAGAGAATACCAAAACAGGGCCTTGTGATATTATTCTAGCCTTGTATTTCCAGAATCCAAAGTAGTAAAAATTCCCAGGAATTCTGTCATTTAGTTGTGATCATAAGCACTCTTTAAACTGGATTAGAACTGAAGTTCCAGATTAATGTATCCTATTGCACCCCTTAGGCTGCTTCTTTTTTCCATGTTCAGTTCTGATAGCACTATATACTGACAGGTCTTGTGTATGCAAAGGAGAAGGCTATTTGGAAAGCAGTGATTAGGTTCATCCTAATGGATGGTTGCCAAAATGACTTTTCCCTCAGTTCTTGCCCTGTAATTTTCAGTGAACTCAGAGATACTGCAGGTCAGTCTCTCTTCCAAGTGAAAACCACGATGTGTGAAGATGGGCATTTGAAAGCAGAAATGTGTAAATATTTTTGAAACATTTAAGTCTCTATTCCAGCATTTGCTTTTGGAAGTGCCACCTTTCATAGGCAGATCCATTTTCTTTTCTCTCCTTGCAATGTAAAAATAATCGATCTTAAAGAATTGCAGATACTATATTGTAGGACTTAAGTAAGCTGTAATCAGCAGACGAAATAACCTGCAGTTAATCACTTTCATTCTTGTTCCTTTGCATTATAGCACAACATGGTTATTGTAGTTATTGACCATCTTAAAAGGCATTATTCTGACACTGTGCAGCTCTCCTGGTATTGACAGTAGAGTGTTGAGCCTGCAGTAGCTTTTCAAGTGCGGCTGAGGCTGGCAGCTGTGTTAGGATGTGTAGTTCAGTAACTCAGTTTTTCATGTTGCATAACGTCATCAGTTTGCTGAGACTTTTTCCCAAAGAGTCCTGCTTTGACTGAAGCACTTAAATGCGATGAAATCGCAGAAACTAGTAGGGATAACTGGTGCTCAGCTGACTTTGAAAACCTGGTGAGTTATTTACTGGAACAGAATGAAAAAAATCAAGTGTTTGTCATGGGAATTTTAAAAATTGTTGTAAAAATACTTGGCAAGTTGTTTTTTCCTAAGATAGGAAACCATCTTCTACCATTGGTCTTCCCTAAATCTGCCACTAGGTAACTGATGTAGAGGACTAAAAGTGAGGGTGGTATGTTTGTATATTTGATAAATAATCTGACAGACACAGAACTTGAAAAAATTTTGTGCAAACGTTGTGGAGCAGCCAATTTGTTCTGCTGTCCTTTCTGAAACCATATATACGCACTATCCTCCAGAGGTGCTGCCTTATTTTCTCTGTTCAGCCTTCAGCTGGGTGGAGTTGCAGGGAAACTGAGTGTACATTGGCTATTGGCACAAAAATAAATGCATCAGGGTACAAATTCTTGCATCCACAATTGTGGTGATAAGTAGGTTTTCTTAAATAGGCACGAAGCTTGTACAATTCCTCTGTGTGATCAGGATGTTCTCTGCAACAGAGAAATGTTACTGTTGCTTTTGCTTTTAAAATCTGTGCCTCGTTTTGACTGTGGGTTTCAGTCTTTTGAACAAATGCTTTTGTTCTGTGACTCACTCAATCATCCAGATTTCTTTCATTGTATGATACCACCTGGAATGGAAGAAAAGGAAATGTTTACTGAAAATTGCTATCTGCTGGAAGTAAATTATCAGATCTACTTTTTCTTGACCAAATGTTGAAAAGAACTTTATAAAGATTTTTACAATTTGTAGCTCATTGACAAGTCTAATCGATACTGGTGTGGAGGCTTTCAGCTGGGCCTCTCTGCAAAGATCATTCAAAGTGGGATAGCTGAAAGAGATGTCTCTGGTGTGTGTTGTGATAGATGGCAATGTTGAAGAGGCTGTGTCTTAAAGCAGGCACTGGTATGATTAAAAAAATGCATGTGTTGAACCTAAGTATGAAACAGGCTTTTTCTCATGCTTCCTCCATGGCCATACATTTTCAAAAGAAATCTCCATTGCTCTTAAGACAGGGAAGTGCTCTGTGTTGTGTGGCAGTGATAAAGAGGAACAGTGATCAGTCTCACACTTGACAGTCCAACCAGATGATCAACATGCTTTATCAAATGACTTCAGCTGTGGAGCAGTCTTGAAGGGTAGGGACTTCTTTGTCTTTCAGAAGACGTATTGTAAGCTTCTGAACCAAACTGATCATCTGCTCTGTCTTAAGCAGAAGAAGGTATGGTGATCTGTAGTGTATTCGGTATCTCAAAGCAGTATTTTGCTTTCGTGCTCTCAGTTTCCCTTAAACAGTGTCATCCAGCAGAAAGTGGAAAACATGCTATTAAGAGTGAAGTCAAAAGCATATGATGAGTGCAACTCTACCATCTGAAGCATACCTCACTGGGAGTTTCTCTTTGTTAACACACAGTGTAATTTATTTGTAAAGATGAGGAGGAGTTCTAATTATGCATTTACTGAACATGACATGTTGTAAGATCATTGACAGCTAATTAGAAACTTCCAAACTTGTTCAGCATACAAAGACCTTTTGTAATCAAATATAAATTTGAAATTTACACCTTAGTATCTAACCTTATGTAGATTCTGTTTTCAGTGATCTTTAATAAAACACACACCAGAACTTTAGAGGATTCAAAATGTTAACTCTTTTCCTCTTTCACTAATTCCTTTAGAGTAAGCACGAGAGCTTTTCGAAAAAGTTCAATTTAATTCACTAACCAGACAAATATACATAAATATATTAAAAAGATATTGATGTCCTTTATAAAGGATATATAGATAGGATAGAAAGGATATATAGGTGTTGTGGTTTAAGCTGGAGGGCAGCTAAACACCACCCAGGCGTTCACTCGCTCCCCCCTCCCTGCAGTGGGACTGGAGAGAGAATTGGAAAAAAGGTAAAATTTGTGGGTTGAGATAAAGACAGTTTAATTGGACAGAAAAGGAAGGGAAAATAATAATAATGATAAAAGAATACACAAAACAAGTGATGCACGATACCATTGCTCACCACCTGCTGACCAATGCCCAGCCAGTCCCCGAACAGCGGGCTGCCCCTGCCAGCCAACTGCCCCCCATTTTTATTGTTCAGTGTGGTGTCCTGTGGTATGGGATATCCCTTGGGTCAGTTGGGGTCAGCTGTCCTGGCTGTGTCCGCTCCCAGCTTCTTGTGCACCCCCAACCTCCTTGCTGGCAGGGCGGCATGAGAAGCTGAAAAGTCCTTGACTTAGGGTGAGCGCTGCTCAGCAACAACTAAAACATCAGTGTGTTGTCAACATTATTCCCATACTAAATCCAAAACATGGCACTATATAGCACTATACCAGCTACTAGGAAGAAAATTAATTCTGTCCCAACTGAAACCAGGACAATAGGAAAGGATATAAAAGCATATCTATCTCCTTGATAAGTTATTATCCTTTTATCACTGTTCTATAGCTCACATAAATAGCCTTGCTGTCTTACTCTAGTTCTTGGCTTTGAGGTGGCCATTCATTATTTTCCCAACTGTCACTAAATAGTACTGTAGGTGAAAGCTTCAGAAGTATACAAAGGCTGAGGAACCAATTTCCCAGCCCTGGACATGCTACTTTCAGCTTAGAACTAGAACATTTTTGCTGCTCGAATGGCTCCTGCTGTTAAGAAACGCTGGCATCTTAGCTGCTTGTGAGCCAAAGTATCTTGAAAGATTTTGGCTAATGGTGGTACCTAGTGACGTAACTATGGGGTAAAGGAAGCAGTCATGGTTTTTGACCACTTCTAGGTGAAAATGCTTGAATGAATTAGTTCACACCACAAAATTTACAATATGATTATTTGAAGAATATATTACCCTCATTCTGAAGTGGTTTACTCTGTATGCAAGACACTGCAAATAACTTATTCAGCAATTTGTCCAAAGCATATTATGCAATGTGTTCAATAAAATATTCACATAGCATTTGATTGTCTTAGTTCAGTGTAGTAATGTCCTAATTTACAAGTAGGGTAAGGAAATAAAATCACTTCCACATGTTTTGGTTGATGCTAAATATTAGGTATTAAATTTTCGCAGTACCTTTGCTGCTTTTACGTTGTGCTGAATGAAATTTAATGTCCAAGAGCAGAGATGATGACAGGCTGACATTTCTGAATACAGCCCTTCCAAACAGTTTGATACTGGGTCATGTAATCAAATTAGGATATTTTGGAGGATTACTAAGATTTTAATTTCCTCCTCCTTTGATGTCACTTAGAAAGTGGCTAACAATTCCAGAACATCAAAATGTTTTTGAATTATGTTTCTGAAGGCTTTTAAAGTCTTAATTTGAGTGAAACATGGTTCTACTTTGCAAAGGCTGTAAGACTATTCAAGCTCATAAGGCTTTTTTTACTAAAAAGCTTTCTTTGATAAATAGTTATTTTTATCAAGACTTCTGAGTGCATTAAAATGCATTAGTCACATGTCTTGTTCAGTACTCATCACTGAAATATTAGCTTCTCAAGGCTGAGGTGATAAAAAGGTGCAATGCACTTGAATACTCAATAGTACATTACTTGCTGTCATGGTACCAGTTTTCAGGGAGAGTTCAGTCAAGGAAAGTTCAGTCTGTTAAAAAAAATCTACCAGTCTATCCTTTCTTCTTTCTTAAGCCTCTGATTGTGGAGAACTGGCTGGACAGCTCCCTGGTCCGTTTCATAGAATCATAGAACGGTTTGGGTTGGAAGGGACCTTAAAGACCATGTCGTTCCAACCCCCCTGCCATGGGCAGGGACACCTTCCACCAGACCAGGTTGCTCAAAGCCCCATCCAGCCTGGCCTTGAACACTTCCAGGGATGGGGCAGCCACAGCTTCTCTGGGCAACCTGTGCCACTGCCTCACCACCCTCACGGTGAAGAATTTCTTCCTTTTATCTTACATATGATGAGAACACGGGTAAAATGTTATCCTCCCATGAAAATCCACTGGGTTGGCAGAGCTGCCTCCTGCAGTGACTTTATTTTCCTGGTGTTGTCGTGCTTGACCATAGTGCCTGGATCTTGCTTTTTACAGGTATTCAGTCTCAGAATCATTATGGTGGGCAAGACATTACTGAGCCTGTGCTGACATCTAACATTTCAGTATTTCATATCCAGGTGGAGCATGTCAGTCATAAAAAAATCTAAATGTACCCTCTTCCTGGGCATAGGTGTTAATTTAAAATTATTTTATTGAATCTAAGTTGACACCGTCAGTGTCTGAATTCACAAGAGCCTCCTGGAAACTCAGCTTATCCTCTTGCCTCTGTAATGCTTCAGTGTTTCATACTGTAAGAAATCCTATGTACAGTTGGAGGCCCTGTTAAGTTTCTGCAGTGAAAATGCTGGACATAATTTACTTTTCTGGTAGCATTAAAGTAATGAGTCAAAGACGAGCATAAATGTTGAAGAAAAGGTTGTCTGAGTTCCCCAGCTGAGAAATAAATGGTACTGATGGATGCATTCTATATTTGCTAGTTTTTTATTGTGTTAAAGAATGCAGATTTCAATTTCTTTTTTCTTTTAACTTGACTATACTTGCTAACTGAGGGACTTCACAATGAAGCCTCTTTTTTACCTCACCTGGCAAACACTGACATGCATTTTTTAAGAAAATGAGTGGTTATGATTTCTTTAGGTGAACTCTTTCCTATGGCCTTGTAATGTATCAGGCTACTCCAGTATTTTCCTACAGAGAAGACAGCTCGTGTTTAAAGCCACAGATGGGCTGACTGGTCAGTGCAGAATAATAAAGATGTAATTGACATTCATCTATGGAGCCAAAAGAATAAAAAAACCTCAAGTTTTGGAATTTTTTTTTTTTTTACTAATAGCATTTACAAATATTTTGCTTAAATGTTTAGAGTAATTTCTACAAATACATTCCTCACTGTACTAATACAGAAACTTCTTGCAATGCAGTATTTTTACAGCTTGCAGTTAGCACTGATATAAAGAAGAAAGAGATAAATCTCTGAGAAGAAAGCTATAAAACAGTGTATTGAGACACCCCAGAAACAAGTACATGAGATCAAAGTAAATTGCAGCAATCCATCTTCTGCTTGTTAGATGTATATAAAGAACTTTAAAAGAAAATTGCAAACTTTTCTCTCAGCCCATAACGCTGATGAGAACACGGGTAAAATGTTATCCTCAAGACTGTAAGTTCAGAAGGTAAGAAATAAATCTTATCATTAATATAAGTATTACGTTAAGGATTTGTATCCCTAATGACACTTCCAGAACTGTGTTTTTCCTCATTGGGATACAGTCCTAGATATCTTCTGTAGGTTTCAGGGTTAGAAGAGATTTATTTCTCTTAAATTATATTAAATTAAAGATTCATTAAAATTAAAAGTTGATCATATTTGCCAAATCATTCTATTTATTATTTTGTAATAAGCAGGAATATTCACCAGTCAGTCTGTGGTGTGTTAGAAGTACATTGTGAATGTGTACTAATGCTACTACTGCGAGTGAACTATGACATGTCATTGTTAATATTATGCTGAAAAATTTTGAGTGCTACCATCAAGCATCAGATTGATTTCTGCCTTATTAACAGACCTTACTTAAGATGCCTTTCATTCAGAGTTAATGGGAGGAATAATTGAATATCCTTTGTGTAGTGGTAGTTGAAATGGTAAGAAGCCACCAGTGAGCTGTGTGGGAAGATCAGTTAGAATTTACACTATACCTGATAGATGAAGGTTTGCACTGAATGTGTGCTTGAAGCTCTGGTTTTGCTCATCTTTGAGGCAGAAAGTGAAGACAGCCAGTGGAGAATGAGAGAAGGCCAATCTCTATCCTCCACACTGCAGCCATGGTTAACTGAGGTCTGGTTATAGAGCTGGAGTCTGAACCTCTGTCAGATCTCTGAGTCTGTCTTGACTATGTTGTCTGATTTACAGCCAACTACAATTTTTCTGCTAAGACTCTGTCAGGCTATGTCCTGGTTTCAAAACAATATCTTCACTATGTTTCAGTCCCCAAGGGCAGTATCTACACCAGATTTAATTAAAATGGGGAGTGCTAATCAGCAAGTCTTCCTGTAACTGTGAGATTTCTAAGACCTTGAGTCCTGTCACTGTCCCAACGTTAAGTGTCTTTTGCCTTCTGACATTGTGGGAAACATTGAAATAATGCTCCTGGATCACAGATCGTGGAGTTGGCAGTGCCAACATTCCTTACAGCTGAAACTTCTGAATGGTGTTAAGTTCATTTAAGCATAGTATGTCTTCAAATCCCTCAGTATAAGAGTTGCATAATTGAACTCTATAACAAATACCCTTCCTACATTTGCAAAACATAAAATAACAGCAAGACTTTTTACTGTTGACTATGTGTAAGAAAGATAAAAAGGACCTTGAATAATTTAATGCCCTTCTTTGCAATGAATTAGACCACATCTATGCATTATAGCAGGTACCTGTTTCAAGGTCCTGAGACCTTGATTAGGCAAATTGCCCTAATCAGGGCATCTCTGTTGCCCTTACAGCCTGTGCAACTGGATTTTCTTCCCAGAGTGTGTATTATATGAGGACAGGGGGAAGTAGAAGCACACTCAAAAGCTAGGAAGTAGGTAAATGTCCTGAAGCATCACAGTTGCAACTAATAGTTGAAGTCAACAAGGGGAAGAATTATTTACTTTACCGCTTTAAAGAAAGAGGAGGGGAGTGAGGAAGAGGGAATCGAGTGGAAATAGTAAGCAATAAATGTAAATGCTTAATTTGCATTGCTATAATGTTGTCTAAGACTACGGAAATTTCATGGGCTATATTTTACTTCCACAGGAAGTTTTGTGTTTATATTTAATTTCTAGGAACCCAAGGGCAAAGCAAAGCAATTAAAATGTTGAAGACTTAAAAATAAACTTCAGAAGCTTCAAGTAAAATACCTTTAGCTGATTAGTGGTACAATGCATCTTTAATGAGAAATAAATTAGGATTGCCTTATTTCTTGGGAGGATAAGGAGAGGCATTAGATATCTGCATTGATAATAGAGGGCTTAGAAATAATCTAACACTATGAGCTGCTTTTCTAGAAAAAAATAGGAAACTTCTATATGGCCTAATGCACAGATAAGAAAAGCAGTGAAACAAATAAATTTGTCAAAGTCCTTTCACTAAAAAGCTTATTGCAAGGTGAATTTTAACATAGTCCCATCACTCTTTTGATCTGTTTAGGCTCATCCCTTTGATATGTATCCATGTTTCTCTCTTTTTGTCAAATCTTTAGTTTGTCTTGAAGTCTGATTTTAATGTGAACTAATTTATATAAAAAGTGCGGGCTGTAAAATTTAGAGTTAATTTTGAATGACCCACATGTAAAATACTACCTCCTGTATTTACCCACAGCAAACAAAATTCTATTAAAAATGGGGCTCAGAAATACACTTCACAAAGTATTTCTTCTCAATTATCCTACTGTGGCAGTGTAACAAATGAAGGGAATGAGAAAAGTCCTTTGATTGGGAAGATTGGCAGCACTTATGTTTTTAAATCAATTGAAATTTAAATATGCATTTATTGTCTGGGTTAAATTGCTACACAGTGAAAAGGAATGCTGTTCTCTAAACAATAATTGGTCTATTTCAGCTCTCAAATTGGGTCACAGTAACAGACAGCATTCTTCTCTCTCTCTCTCTCTCTCTCTTTCCTTGCTTTCTTGAAAAAGTGATTGAAACTCTATTGTGTTGAGGCAGTGTACGTATAAAACCAATATTTTTCAGGAAAGATAGATCCTCTTCCTTACCTCTGTTTTTGATGGTATTGTATTGCAAAACACCTTGAAGAAGAATGTAGAAATCTGCAATCTGAACAAAATATACTGAAATGCACTGAGTACAGCAGTCCCAGTTATTGCTGGAATTTATTTTTGTTAGTGAACACTTCACCTTCTGTATGGGTCTGTGGTAAAATGAAATAAATTTGAATGATTAATCTTTTGCTATACAGTCATCATAGTCGTAAACATGCTTTTTAGTCAAGAAAGAAGGATCAGGCGTGTGTGTGTGGGGGACACAATAGCGGTCTACAAATTTCGTGTGCTACATTGCCTCTCTCCAGTTATATCTCAAGTTGCTCTGGCAATTAAATAGGTTCGGCAGAGTTCTGTGGAAGCTCATAGCTGTTACCTCTAGGAATGCTTTGGATCAGCCTGCACTTTTACTGAAGTATGTGCACACTTAAAAGGGTATGATGGGATCCATGGAGCTGTAAGGAGATACTCTGCCCTGGTTTGAACACAGTGAACATCGGGGCAATTGGGGAACCTACCTATATGGGGTATATAACGTATAATATTAACCAGTATTTATGTTGTTGTTAACAGTGAAAATTTCTTGATGTTGAATTGCTGTGAGTATCCATGTTTGACAAATGCCATAGAGCAGATTGGGCCACTTGCCAGCAGAGAACTAGTCAAATAGCCTGCAGGAGCACCCCATGGCACTAAAGGGTGTCAGGGAGAGGATGGTGCCAACAGCTGAGGAGGATAGCATGTAACGGATTGCTTCTCAATTCTGTTTTGTTTCTTCCCCATGTCTTTCCTTTCACACAGGGCTGGATGGAAAGTGACTTAATGGGGGTGGAAGCTCAGGCCCTGACCTGTTGACTTCTGCCCTAGCCTTATGGCACTGAGTATCACCCATCCTGTCTTAGATTTAATGTATACGGTAAGTCCACAGGTGTGGGAAACCTTGAAGGGAGATGATGGCAGAGAGAAGAGAGTGAGGAACTTCACAGATGGTGTCTGAGTATATGTCTGATGTTTGTATCAGCTTCTATCCTGCTCCTGCTGTGGTGGAGGGCTGGAACGAGACCTGGTGGGAATGGTGACTCCTTTCTGCAGCTTGGAAAAAGTGAAGGAGAAAGAGGCAAAGGCAGCAGCTATAGTAGGGAAGTTTTCCTAACCCATCTCTATTTCACTCTCACTGTGGAAAGGGGCTGTGAATTCATTGCTAGACCAATGGAGAGCAGAAGAGGTTGGGTAAACTGGATGACCTGTGCTTCAGTGGAATTAAAGCGTTGTGAGAGTAGCAATCTTGGTAAACCCAAATCAGAGAGTGCTCATAAATGAGGAACCTGGGGCATTATAATCTTTAATTTGTGTCTGGATTAAAGTTATGCTATCTGGAATGGATTTAATGCATGGTACTCTACATTTCGGTGCAAATGTGTGTGCGTGTACTACTCCTATTGCATGCTTCTTGCGAACAGAGCTGTTGCTGCAAATTCTTTCCACAGCTGATGATCTGGGAAAAGGTACATCTGTGTATGGGAGGGAGGAAGTGCTTTCGTTTCAAAGACATCCCAAATCAAGTAGTAGTGCTGACATTGTTTGGGCTCCACAGATACAAAAGATAGCAGGCTCAATAATAAGTGCCTGGGTGCTTATTAGATTATCCTGTTGCATATAACCAGATCTGTGACTGCTTTTCAGCTTTAGTTGTCCTCTGTGCACATAACGGCATTTTCTGTCATTAGAGCACAGGGCTGAATGGCTAAGACGACTGTTGTGTTGCTGCATATTTAGGTTTTGTTTCAAAATGAGAAATGAGGAAAAAATATGAGTAAGAGTGTTAACCAGGATTTTTAAAGTAAAACACATACATTTTAGCATGTTTTCCATTAGGCAATTTCTGAGGTGAACTTTTGTAAGCAGCCTGCTGCCAAAGGACACTTTGGCCTCTTTGGAGTGAGCATAGCTGGTCTAGAAGCTCAAGTTTGGGGCATTCTTTTGCCTTTGCTAGACCCAAGATAGCCCAGGGATGTTGGGCTATCAAACAAACATGACCCTTATTTTGAACAGTTTAAGAATCTATCTCATGATTTATTTTTTTTTCCCCCTACCACAAATCATCTAAACAACTTGAACAGCCACACTGTTTAGAGAGAGTATAAGTTGTAGCAGGCCTTGTGTTTTGTGTTATTTTGGTTTATTTTACCTTTTCTGGTATATTGATTCTTTTTCTAGGATGAGTTTATTTTTTTGCCTTAGCAAAAGTAGGTGTTCCTTGAAGGTTAGCAGGTGCTGGGAATGCTAATACAAGCTATAGTTAGTATTGGAAGCAATGATTGGAGGAAGATGTTAAAGTAAATGTTACAGTCACTTAAAACATCTAAAGTTTGAACTGAAGCAGAAGTTTATAGTTGCATAAGTATAAATGACAGATTTAAAACAACCTGTCCAACAAACCTGCACAAATCATAAGCAGCTGTTAGATTTGCATGCAACCAACTGTATTATTTTGTTTATTAAATGGTTGTTGTGGACACCCAGGGCGTGGCTAGTCCCTATATTTGTATTAGGTAACCTTGCAAAACAAGGATTTGAGTGATTCAGAAAAGTCAGGTGCATTTTTTGCCAAGTGGCTTCTAGGCCACGCCTTGGTCTTCCACCTTTGCAGAGTAGGAGCTAGTTATGGATAGAGGTAGACATTGCCTCCTCCAGGGTTAGAGTAAACTTAGACAAGATTCCTAACCTTTACTTAAAAGTGAATCACCTAGGTTATTGCAGTAGTCAATAGAGGCATCTTCAGGGGCAATTCAGCCTATCTAGTTTACACATCAGTTGCAGGATAGGATGAATTACCTGCTGGCGTTACATATCTCCATAGGTAGGAAGGATTCTAGTCGATGAGAATGGAACGCCAGCTTTTACACAGCTGAAGTGAAGTGAGGTGGCTCCATCGCCTACTCATTGGTTGTGACAGCCTAAGACTTGGAATTAATAGAAGGGTAAGACTAAGTTCAGCTCAGGCCTTGTAAAAAAATACAGAAGACTCGCTGTCTTTGCACTCTGTGTCCTGCTAGCACCTTCTTGGTTTCAG
This sequence comes from Cariama cristata, assembly GCF_000690535.1. Classification (NCBI taxonomy): domain Eukaryota; kingdom Metazoa; phylum Chordata; class Aves; order Cariamiformes; family Cariamidae; genus Cariama; species Cariama cristata. Next base: position 21,141 of record NW_009614715.1, on the reverse strand, counting down.
TGCTTGTGGTGTGCTGGGAGAACCATGTTCTTCTGTGGTAATCACGTCTCACATGTATCCAAGTGCAGGTCATTGGTTTCCTAGCTGGTGTGCTGTTGACACATATTATTCAGAAAATGTCTGGACAGGCAGGTTGCCATATGTAGGACTGCTCATCTCAGTTCTTTAGAGCTGTATGAGATGATACTTTCCTGTATTTCTGTGCCTTTTTTATATGGAAATGGGTGAGCAAGATTTGAATATACATAGATAATGCCATTACCTCTTCATTTAAAAGGCCACATTGTATTTTTTTTTTTTAACACCACTATACCTTTCCAAACAATGTTCAAGAAAGATAGGCGTTATGTTTAGAAGCTGGATGTTTCAATTGCTGGCTACTCAAAAGTGACAGAACAACACTATAATTTTAAATAGGATGAGGCTTTAATGGGTCTCCTAGAGGAAAAAAAAAAACCCAAAACTGTTTATTAGTAGAAATGCACTAAACTACCTGCAGTTGACAAAGTGCTAAGGGAGGAAATTACTTCTAGAGAAACAAATGAAAATGTCAATTAACAAAAGTAATGGCTCTCCGACTTGTGGGTTGTTTCGTTGTTGTTTTTTTTTGTTGTTGTTGTTTTCTTAGGAGAAATGCAGGGTATGTTTTTATATTGCTTGAAAAGCTTTTGGTTTGTCTCTGTTGCTTTAGTTCTGTGGGTGTTCCCCCCCCCCCCCCGCGCCTCTTCTGGTGTTCCCCCCCCCCCCCGCTTCTGTGTCAGCTGCATCAGAGTTGGATTTCATTTAGAGTGGAGACTAATTTAATATTCTGGTCTAATGCTTTTTGTCTGTTACATGTTTTATTTTTCCAATTTTTTTTTTTACATAGCCTCTTCCAATGAAAATATGTCCAAGAGCACAGTGCCTGCATTTATCAACTTTGAATTGCCTAATCTTCAGATGACTAACAAATGATCTAAAAAACTTTTCCAAAAAAGTCCTACAAATCTTTCATTGTTTAAGAAGTCCTTGTTGTAAAAGTCTGCTGTTAGTTGCATGAAGCTGACAGCATCCATTGACCTTTCAAGCTGCCATGGGAATAAACTTAAATGTGGTGGATGTGGCTGCCTGCCTTCTGGGTGAAGGGGGCTGCAGCAACAGTGGCACATCTTAGGCCTTACATGCCTGACCATAAGAACAGTTGGTTGTGTTAGCTTTCTTCTTTTTAGTAGCTGATGTCTCATATTATGTGCCCAAGAAATTTGTCACTCTGCTGGACGTTATTTTGGTAGTGGTCCATGGTAACTGAGCCTGGCATGCTGGCAGCCTAAACCATCTGGCTTTGCATTTCCATACCTGCCAGTGATGTGAAGTCTCATATGTCAGCATAAAGTAGGAAGAGAAAGAAGTTCCTAGTAAGTGTAGAATATTAGTGAAGTGGAAATGTGGAAATTCCCTCTTTACAATTTTCTAATGCAAACCAGCATTTCTACATAGTGACTGTTTATCATGAAGTAATAGGTAATATTAGGGTTTGCTTGGCAGGTGAACTTTCTGATAACTAAGGTATGTGTAACTGTTTCCCTTGCTTTAAAGGATATTGCTGTGTTCAAATAGTAGTTGCAAAGAAGGCTTAATGAGAGCATTAAGGAAAGGAGCTTATTCACAGCATTAACGTCTGAAGCAATGACGTGTTAGGCTGCAATGGCTTGTACAATGATACATAGACAGGAGAACTGTGCATTTTTAAGCAGTGAAATGTTTAGTTTTTAATGCTTTGTGTATTTGCTTATGTTAGATGTGTCTCTAATTATTTGTTCTCATAGCAGAATAAAAACAGCTAGTTGAGGATAATGTCTGGAAAAAACAGACACTAGAAAACAAGTTGCTGTGCTAAGAAAGCCATCATTGAAGCAGTGTGAACATAAGACATGCAATCTGCAAATAGGGATGGCAGAAGCAACTTTACTTCTGCCACTGCCCATTCCCAATATAAAATGTGATTAAGTTTTAACAAGACAGCAAGCATTTATTTTCTGTCTGTAATCTCCAGAAGTTGAATGTTGTAGTGCCATCAAGGTACTGCATCTATTAAAACTTGCAAGATTAGATGCTGCACCCAAATGAACTAATGGCAAGCAGTATGCAGAGTGTCTTCAAGGACACTTCAATGACCTGTTTGGAAAGATTTGGAAGTGTGTTCTTAAATTTGTTGCTTACACTGAAACTGGCAAACCAAGATTGATCTCAAAGACTTTTTTTTTTCTTTTAGTAATTTGCCTCCTGTTCATAGGTCTCCACTTAAGATTGTACTTAATTACATAGTATTTGGTTACTTTCACAGGTTGCTCTGCTGTTCTAATATGAATTTTCCACATTTACTAAGAGTCATCAGGGGTTATCTCAGCCTTTTGGCTGCCCACAGGAAACCAAAACAAATTGTGGTCATTTGATTTTTTTTTTTTTTTTTTTAATTCCTCCCTGCTCTGCTCAACCCCTTGAGTCCACAGAAATGCATGAGGACTCACTATTTCATCAGCAGTTTGAACTTTCAGTGACATCTTGCTTTAAAGTCAGTCATATGCTGATAGAGTGTTACGATTATCAGCCCTGCTGGAGATACAAAAATAATGTCCTCGACATAAAAAGATTTTTTTTTTTTAAATTATAATTAGTGTCTCCATGGGTGGACTGTTTCATAATTTAACATAATATGAATTATTTTCCTTTACATAAACAAGATGAGGCACTGTGACCACCAGGACCTCTGCCATGTCAAATTCGTTAAGACATCAGTGTTAAGTCTAAATTAGCTAATTATGCTAAGAAAAGCGATCAAATAAAATTTGTCATTTATGCTAGTAAAAAAGCACATTTCTATTTTATTTTTTTTAATCCTTTGCTTCATGCAGTAATGTCCAGCAGCACACTGTGGTTAAAAATCTTTCCCACGATCATATGATATAAATGGGGATGTGTTTTCATCCGAGTTATACATGATTGCATCCACTTCATATGAATGAGAAACTGGGTGGAAGTTCTGAGTTGTCATTCAAAATAAGAAACGTTTTGAAACGTGCATTGCAAGGGAAATAGATTTTACTTATTTTCCCGCTATCTTAGATGTTAGGATGCCAAAAAGTTTAATACGTGTGCTAACTTGGACTACGCTTCTCAAATTAAGGCAATGGCAAAGTGAACAACTAATGAAATGCTGGATACTCCTTCCTATTTCAGGCTGGTGCGGGGAATCGTTCACTGAAATAAGGCATGGGCTCAAAAACATCAAAGTACTACAGAGGCCATTCCCTCATTTCAGCTAATGTTATGTTCAGCGGAATGTCATCCAGGCTGCAGACTAATTGTTATGCACACAACTTGCTTGTCTCTGACATTTTAATTTTCTTCCTTTTGAAAACTTGCAAGGTGAGAACCAAACTAAACGTTTTCCATATTTCAAATATAAAATAGAGAATATTTTTCTTCATTTTGTGAAGTTAATCACATTTGTCATCAAGTCTTTAAGAATATAGGTGGGTTTTGCTACTTTACCATCTAGTTCAGTAGACAATAACAGAAAGTACACCAGTTGGTGATGACCTGTCCTCACAACAGGTGGGACAGAAATCCGGGCAAGAGCCTACATAACGTGTGTAGGTACACAACACTGTTAGGTCCCAAAATCCTATGCAGGAGAAGAAGGCATTTAATAAAAAATCAGCAGCCCAACATTACTATCTTATAAAACTCCAAACTGAAGACAACTCTGGTAATATTTTTACACCAGAACATAACAAGATACTCTTAGAAATCGCTAAATGAAGGAAGAATTTGGGATATAAAGAAACCTTTATTTTTTTAAATTGAGCTTCAGCTTTATACTTCAGTGATATTTCCATGACAAAATGCTATAGAATTTCTTGTTGTGAAATGACACTTGAAAAAAGTGAAAAAAACCCCCATAATTTAAAAACAAGAATTAAAATTATGCTTATATAAGCATTTCTTTTGTATATTAGTGCCCTGTAACTCTGAAAATAAAATTTGAGAACACTGTATACTACTACTATTAGTATTTTTGTATTTGTGGAAAGGCTTTCTCCTGGTGTTATGCTTTGATCTCTCAAGCTTCATATATTTAGTTAAAGTTATATCCTTTAATAAACAGGCATAATAAAAAAAAAAACTGTTTAAACTTTTCCTCCATTCAGCTTTACAATACTGCACCAGAGCAGAGAGAATATTCCATGCTCAGATTCTCTCATCTTGAGCCCCTCCCTTAAGCTTCTTCAGCCTTGCAATGTAAATTGACTTGAAGAATTTGTCAGAGAAACTATTCTTCCCTCTGCAAAACATAAACTAGCATCATCTCATTTTTGAAATTGTTAATTAGCTGTGATTACTAAATAGTTCCTGGCTATATAAAACCAAATTTTAAAAGTAGTCAGTGGCTTAAAAGATATGTAAGTAGACAGATTTTTAAAACCAGTATCTGAACTAATGGGTTCTTAACTTCCCATAAAGCTGCCACTTAGATACTTAGGTACCTACCTATTTCCAAGTAATCTAGCCTTAGATTTTAGTTCCCATTTCCCAGATGTCTCCTTGAAAATGAGACTGTGAGAACATTCCACAAAGCAAAACCAGGCAGAGAATAAAAGCAAAAGAATTTTCTTTCTTGATGAATCAAACATTACCTATGCTTAGGTTATTGCCATGGGATGGTAGTCCACGTTTGGTCCTGTCCATCGGCAGGCACAGCTGTTTCACTGGTGCAAGGAAGTGCTACAGAGGTAATTTTAGAATCTCACGAGTCCCACAAATCAAGCCTGAAGGAACCCTCTAGATAAACTATTGTGATAGTATAAAATGTAATGAAACTGACTCTTGAGCACAGCATTTCATCTCTCACCATATTTAAATATCTGTAATATGCTCTAGGGAACGATGTTGTAGGTGAGTATATATAAAAATGGATAGAATGCATTACTTTTTCAGCCAGTACTGTGTTCTTCCCTCTTCAGGTGCTAAAGCTGTGCTGTCTCTAATTTCTGGATAACCTGTCCAATGGATTACAATGTGTTCAACTATGTACTTAAAAGATAAAAACAGGTATGAAGACTTTTTTTTTGTATTTAACAGTAAAAAAATCAGATACACTTGTTAAAAAAAAAAAAAAGGTGAATTGTCACACATACATTCCTTTTTTTATATCATTTATTTTTAAAGACTTATTCCAGTGAAGAAAATATAATTTTTAGGGTTTTCAATATTCAATATTGTATAATATTAAAGTAAGGCACCCTTACATTGCATTTGGAAATCAAAGCTCTCCCCTTGTCTAGGAATCAGTGAAGTGACTTCTAATAACAGTATTCTGTAGAGAATATTTTCTCCATGCAATTATCCCAACTTCTGAAGCTATAGCAAGAATATATGCTAATTGAATGTCAGTTAAATTTCAAAACAAAAATAGTTGTTCCATGTTTAGTTTGTGTCAGTGGCATCTATATTAGCCTCATTTATAGACTTTTCATTATATAAAACTAGGATATAATGGAAACCCAAGCTGTGACTGCAAACCAAAATGCGTTTGCTCTCCTATTGCTGCTCGCTTGGAAGAGGTAAGAAAATAAAGTATAGGAAATGGGAGAAAATATGACGTCTGGGTAACAAGATATCATCCAAAGGTTGCTAAAAGTCAGTGGGAGTCTGTTGATTTCAGTTTTTTGAGATTTGTTCCTACAGAGTAAAAAAAAAAGTCCCATTTATATTGTCCAGAGTGTAACAGAAATGACTAAATTTATTGATTTTAAAATACCCTCTCAAATATAAAACTAAGCCAGACTTAAAGGTTATCTAGAAGTTACAACTCTCACTCTTTGATACACTGTCTCTCTAATAAGAAAGTCTTATCTAGGAGCAAAGTAAAAATTCTCAGAACAGTTCTTTTCAATGATACATTACTGTACTAGTTCTGCTATTCTTCCATATTCCTTATAGGTCTCGTTTTCAAAAAGAGAAACATGTCAACAACTTTCTTGTTATTTAGGGTGATAACAAATGGAGAGCTGTTCTGGGGTATGGTGCACAATCAGAAAACTTCAGCTTGGGGAAACTTTCTGAAACTGTTTCTATTTGTCTAATATGGAAAAACAATCTCGTCATTTGACATAGTCTAATTTTGTTTAGCAAGCATCTCTAGCAGCTCTTTCTCTATGCCTTGGCTGCTCAGTTCATTTAAACTGTAGTATTTATGAACAATCTTTTCATCTGTGACAACAACCACTCGAAGCCCATGTGTATCTTCTCCCAGCTGACACCCTATTGCTGATGATACCACCATTTCCAGTCCTCTGTAGAACCCTCCAGCATTCCTATGGTAGTGCCCAGAAAATACAGCTTTAATGCCTGTGTAAAGAGAGAAAAGAAAAAAAAGAGAGTATGTATTTAGTTAGCAGTTTTTTTCAGTTTATGTATAAAATGTGTTTACAGTAAAAGGTACTGTTGAGGTTATATGCTGAGGCTTGCACAGCTGCTGGGGTTGTAGAGAAAGTTCTATAGCAAGTACAGCTACAGGTGTCATGTTTACCTTCATTCTTTAATGGTTCAGAAACCATAAAATTAAAAGTAAACCATTTACCTGAACTTGCCTTTTAAAGAAATAATTAGTAAACATCAATAAATAATTCTAATAGTAATAAATAATTAGTAAAAACTTTGTTCCCCTCCACTCTGTTTAGGGTTACTGGACTCTGACTTCGTGCTTACTGTGAGGTGCGTTTGTCATCTTGCTACTCCTTTGGCTAGAAAGAAGGAACGTTCTAGAGGAAGCTGAATAAAATTAGAAAAAAATTTCAGTAATAGTTAACTGCCTAAAGAATGATGCTACTGAAACATAGTTGAAAGCCAAGGACTGTGGAGCTGTATCTGTCAATTAACATGCATAAAATTCACTAAGGAAAGCTTAAACCTGTTTACCCAAGGCCAGTGACCTTAACCAAAAAGACAAACCAATAAAAAACATAAATGAGAAGATAATTTGGGTAATTTGTAAGCAAAGACACTGGGGGGTTATCACAGATGGAATAGAGCCAGGTACATCAAAGAAACCTAATAAGCAGAAGAAGTTGTGAGTTATGGTAAGAGGGGAAGAAAGATGAGAGCAGCCAAAAAAGGAAAGGTTGACAACATACAAGAGGAGTCAGGCTTGGTAATGACGTGAATTAACATTTACCTAGTATGGGGTACAAACAAGGCAGGTTTATTCCAATTTTCTCTGTATTTTTAATGACTTAAAGCTGTTATGTTTCTGTCTTTTTTAAAATAGACTATTTCTATTTTGGACTGTATTGGGGTAAAATATCACTCCATTATAAACTTGAAAGAAATACATTTGAGCTGTTGCAGAAGACAACAATATGCCAAAAATTTCTGGGTAGGTCACCTGCAAGTACCATCCAGGCTTGGTCAGGAGTAGAAGAAAAGCTAAATGACAAGCAGCAACAGGTACAGAGGACAAACATACTTCATATTTAATGCTTTATAATGTACTTTGAAATCCTTGGCTGAATCATTGTCTAACTGATTAGCCAAACGAATATTTAAAGAAGTCTAACCATTCTTCCCCATCTCTCAGAATACAATATAACAAAAAATTTAAGTTTGCAAATCCTGTCTGATTTTGACCAACATTTAAAGATGATCCATGTGCCATGTCTACTTTCTTGCATGCTCCTCAGTAGCTATGGGATTTTTTTTCAGCAATTTTGAAACAATTTGAAATGAAATGAAATTGTGTCATCCTCACCTCCAAACCATTAATTTCTACTTTTTGTTTCTTCTGCCTTGCAAACATAAACAAATAAATTGGTAGAAGCTGCATTCACTACCCTGAATGGCCTTTCTGATTGTCTTTACAGGTCAAATTCATGCTACTAAATAGATTATTTTCCCCTCCCCATTTAAGGTTTTATAAATTTTAATCAACTGTTTTTATTACTACACAATAATGAAACCCTGTTTAGTCTCATGAGTCAAAAGAGTAAAAGTCATTTTGATGCCAAGTGCTCAGCTTTCCCATCAAAGTTTGTAAAACCATTAACAATAGTGTTGAGAACCTAGCTTCTTCCTAAGAGAGAACATGTTATCATAGACAAGCATGTCATTTCCAGGTTATGCCAGCATCCTTCACCATTTAGCCATTCTATGCACTGTTGATAGATACAGCTGAGCATCATAGTCAACAGCATTCGTAGTTTGGCAAAAATTTACGCATCAGCTTTCTTGCTAATTTAAGATTGTGTGTATTTTATTTTGAATGCTGAGTTAGTATAAATAGCTAATTTTACAAACAGGTTTGGGGATTAATTTTTGGCATGCTCTGTCTAAGATCCTTGGATTTCAGACTATTACAGCTTCCCGAAGCTGCATCTAATGCTATTTTATACTGTTGTGAAACAGAAAAATTACTGGACCAGATGGCTGAAAATACTGAGAATTTTGTTGTTTATCTTCAAGCGTAAAACATGTAAATTAATTTCATATTTTGTTACAGAAAGTGTTTTGCTCTGATGTTGATTTATGATACTATTAATGACAATTCAAAAATGTTCAAATGAACCTTAAAGATTTAGGTGTAATTTCGCTATTGAAATACAATAGGTTGTGTGCTCCTTAATCATAATGACACTTTGATGGTTCAACATAAACATCTGAAAATATATTAAGTTAATACTGAGTGACTCAAAAAACACACAAAGTATTCCCTGACAACTATGACGAGATAGCCAGCAGGTTATCAAAATAACTGGCTAGTTTATGAAACTGAATCTTTCCTATTAGATTGCTATGCTGGGTAAAAAAATTGCTGTGCTATAATAGAAAAATACTTTGCTGACACTGTTCTATAGATGCTATACTTTTCTGAACATAATTTGTGTTTATGTTGAAAAATAAACTAACAAGCCAAGGTTGTGCCTGTTCCTGAGGAGGACGGCAGAGGAAAGCGAAGCTTGGCACATGTGGGGCCAAGTGCCAGCTACGGTGGGCTGTGTGAGGCACTCCCTGATGGCACTCTGTTCCTCTGTGCACGACAAGGGTCTTGGCACCACCTCAGGCTAAAAGCTATCCTTAAATATGCAGCACTGATAATTACCTTTCCAACCATTGTTTTTATCATTACAGAATAATGAGCAAGCCTGTAAAGATACACAGGGATGGACACTGTGATGATGACACCAAACTTAATTTTTTAATTTTCATATATTCAGCGATCTGCTACTCCGTGCTTAAGACAAAAGGTAACATATGCTTAGTCCTGTACAAGTGGTAGGCCAGAGAATGGGTAATTTGTGAGATACTATAACTTTAAATGGCATTTAAAAAAAAAAAAAGCTAGCAACAACTGATTTTGCCTTCAGACAGCAGAAATTCTAGAAAAGAGTAGAGGCAATGTAAAGGCAGAGAGCTGTGATTAGGAACACATTACAACTTCACTAGGAAATCCTTATTTCTCTAGCCAGAAAAACCTTCCACCTTTTCTCCTGCAGTAGATTTAGACCTCTTTCACAGTGATTAAATGAAAAGAGAAGTATGTGAACCTGTCTTAAGACAGTTGGCTACATCAATCCTTTGCTTTTGTGGGAGTGAGTGATTTGAAAACTGATATAAAATATATAAACTAGGCTCAAAGCACAGTTAAAAATTAAGCAGCTTGGAAAGCAAAATATAAACTATTCTGCTGTGTGCCTGGAAAAAGCTACATGGGCTTTTCATATTTCAAAATCCAAACTCTTCTCAAATAGTAAGTGACTCAAGGTGGAAAACAGAGAATGAAGTTACCTTTACCTTGAATAGTGGTACATGGTCATTGTCAGCTAGAACTTGTCTGCTATCCTATCCTAGTTTATCAGTACTGATTCTCTTTGCTCAGTGTAACCTGCTCATCTATCTGGTCTATGAGTTACACTTGTAAGTTGGCCAGCATAACAACTTCGGGAGCTTGCTCTGACTCAGCTGCAGGAACCTAGCAAAAGAGTTTTGCTTGTTTGTTAATCTTGGGAGAAACCCAATGAGAATATTTCAGAAAGTGATGGTAGAATATAAAAGCCCCGTGACATAATGGGCTCTTGGCAGGGATTCTGTACTTTCTAGATATTATTTATTTGAGTCCTTAAAATCATATTATAAAGATGTCTTACAACTGATGTTACAGTCAGTTTGAGAGTGAGCAGTAATTTCTCAACTCCTACCATGTTGCAGCTTATTACAGTGACTGTCTAACATAACATACTTCAGCAATTCAGGCAGTAGAACTGAGTGTTTCTTCTTTCTCATTATATGCATACCTATCGAAACCATGAGGTCGCACTTGCCTCCTCCACCCTCCAGCCTTTCTGCAGTGACAGTCAGAACGTGCCCATCTAGAGCTGTTAATGGGCATTCTCTTCTCTTGCCTCCTAATACAGAGAGCAAAACTGAACACTGTGGGACCTTTATGTATGACATCGTGCTCATTAAAGTGGGACCCATCTTGCCTTGTGGCATTCTTCTTAGAAGAGCAAGCCCTGATGGGCTAGGAGAGGATGCTGAGCAGATGAGGCTGCTTACTGCAGCCTCTGAGTTAAGGCATTTGTGGGGAGGATGTAAGACACTAAGCTTAATGTTACCAATTTGCTTTCAGCTTAGAGCTGCCTGTAATGGATTCAAATATGTAGCACTTTCCTGTTCTTCAAGCACTTAACCAAGCAACATTCTGGATTCCAGTCTCGGGCACACATCTAGCATGGACCTGACTGTATCTTGGTTTTTCCCTGCAGAGTTAAGTGGCAACTAAATGAAGGATCAAGGATTGAACATTTAGGAACCTAATGCTTGGCCTGCTTGATTACTGCACCAGCTAGATCTGTAAAACACCCTTACCAGCTTCCAATAAGTGACAGTGCCACTACGGTAACAAGTTCTTTTCAATATTTTCCACTTTTTTCTGCAGGTAAGCAAAACTACTTTAGTTATGAAAAAGTAACAATCATAAAACCACAGTGAGGTGTAAACCCATGTGACACACTTTTAGTAAGGGAAATAAGCGCTCTCTTTTTCCTGGAAGCATCCATGTTCCTAACGTAGCATCTTCCCACCATCCAGAGAATTTAACCTTTGGAATTAAAAGAGGAACAGAAGCCAAGACTCTGTGTCATCATATATGTAAACCAAATCCTAACATACAGTTTCGGTGTAATTAGAAGGACAGAGGATACAAAAGCGATAAAGCAACTTTAGTTATGCTATAATACAAACAAAAAACTCCCCCTGTCTGAGAATTCAATGGAAGATTTTGAGAAGCCCATCGTAGACAGCAGACAGACACCAGGTAAATACTGCAGCTTCACCACAATTACATTTAACGCCTGCTAACTGCCTACACTCAAGAAAGTAATTTGGTATGGAACTGAAGTAAGGGTGATTTGTAAGCAGTGCAAATATGATACCTGAGACCAGAGAGGATGTGATTTAAAAATCTCTTTTATCTTCTGTTAGCTACGCCAGGCAGATTCTGCCTAAACAAGCTGGTGTTTATGGGTGCTGTTCATCCAAATTCCCCCTTTTAGCATATGTATGTCATTCAGATCCTAATTGTGTTAGATGGGTGTTCAGTGTCAAAATGCCGTTGTGGATCTAGCTGCTCAGCATCAGCCTCTGCTATAATGTAGTATATGCATTAGATACCTCCCAGCAAAAATTTTGCCCAGACTTGTTTACAGGTACCCTTTATTTCCAGTGCTAGTCTTAGTTCTTGTTATTGTGTTACAATATGTTACATCTTCAACAAAGAAACAAACAGGTCACTGCTGTGTATTAATAGAAGTCTAACTGATGTTTTTTCTTCAATAGCACCTTTTTCTTCACTCAACTGTATTCCACTCACTTTTGTTAGTTAGCATAAGAAGGAAGTCTGAACCAGTCAATGCAATAATACTAAGATGACAAGCAGGCAATTTACTTTGCTCTTGCTTTTGGTCTTAAACATAAAAAGAATCTTAGAGATGTATGCACTCAATTTAATTTATTCATTTCAGATGTTTTTCTGAAGTAATACTGTCAAGTTGCTAGCAACCCTTCCCCACCCTCTTTTTATTTTTTTCTAAATTCTGTGAGGAAAGAACAGTGTCCTGGCAGGCCTCGTTTTTATAGCTCGCTTTCAAGTATGCTCAGGTCAGTTAAATGCATCCAGCTATACACGAAAAGGTACAGTTCCTTCCCACTACGAATAAAAAAAAAGGTAGAGCAGTGATTTGTTTTTAATCCTTGGTTTCTGAAATAGCAGTTAGGAAAAGCTTTGATATAAAAGCTGTATGAAATACTAAAAAACTACTCTGTAAATAAATGTCCAAAGGATGGCACCTTCACAAGCATTCATTATTTCATTTTTTATGAAATACAGAGTGATTTGAATTTAAATGTGACTGGAGGTTTCACAGTATCCATTAACCAAAAAAAGCAGGATCCATTACTGTAAGACACTATTCATACCTAATGGATTATTCATTAAAAGAAAAAAAGGGATTAAAATCAGAATAAAGTGAAACACTGTGCAGATAGTTACTAGAAAAAAAAAAAAGAACACAAACCACACACACTGTCTCTATGATCATCATCGTCTGATGTCAGACTGCATAACAATACCACAGTTATGGAGTATCTGCTAGGGAAAAAGGCCTGAACTGCCAAATTCATTCCAGAACAGGACTGGAAGCCAGAAACTCAGGATGGGGACTGTCCAGTGTTGAACACACCAGGTCTTGCTCTGTCTGTTCTAAAACTGTACTTGGATCATGAAAATACCTAAAACCAACAAGCTTCATGCCTGCACACCAAACATGAGTTTTCAGAATCAATCAATCTGCAAAAAAATGAATGTCTTTGTAAAAATAGCTTTAAATACAGGAATTGATTCTGATTTTAGTAAACCAAAGATGTCCTCCTGCCGTGCAATTTACCATCATTTTCTGATCAAGCACAGAAAGTCCTTTTTAGTTCTGATTTGACAAAGCTGAATCTGAAAGACAAAAAGATTTACTGTTCCCACAGATCTGATCATAATTCTTTTTCCCTGTAGAATAATGCGTTCCTACTAAGGAGTGAAATACTTATTTTGGTACAAATTCTGGAAGCCCAAAGCAGCCTATTTAGCATAAATAATTCATGACATAACCAAAAAAACCATGGATTGTTCAAGAGTCATCTGAAGAGATGTAATACTTACATACGTTCATAAGCCTTAGACTGTTCATTAGCTTGCCCATGAGACAAGTTAATAAATACTTTGTTTTTATGCTAAATCACACTCTGCATTATGTCACTTCAGAATCTAAGGCTACACAGTGGCTTTGGCAAGGCAAGAGGTAAGTGCTGAGGACAGTAATTAATAGATCATGTAATTCAGCATGCTACCTTTGATGCTATCTGTATGTTCATAAGCAGGATCTTTAAACCACAACTCACTTTTAAAAAAATTTCAAGCAAAACTCTTGTTTTAATTTGGATACCTTTTTCCAAGTCAAAAACATGATAAGAGCACTTTGCTTATGGTTTCTATTGCAGACATTTCTCAACAGAAAATTCAAAAACACCTCTGAAGACTTCCCCCCCCCCTTATTTCCAGTGTCTGCTTTCTAAAGCCAGCTCACCAAGTAAGTAGTCATTGCACGAGCTTCGGCAACCTCTTGTTGATTTGCAGCTTTCTCAGTTTAACAGCTTTCTTAAGATGGATGATTTTTACTGGCATTTCCCATCTTCCGTTTTTCTCTTGGTTCTCTCTTCAAGCTTTGTGAACCAAAACAGCACACCTTATTAAAAAGGGCTTTTCCTATGGAGATGGTGTAACGGGTACTGTTAAACTGACTCATTGGCCTTCTAGGGAAATAGATCTAAACAAGTATCTGAGATTTGCTTTGGATGCCTCATGGAAAAGATTGGTACAGAAAGGGATAACCAGGCTCAGGAACAACTGCATGTATACAACCATCACATCTTCACAGGCTGCAGTAGCTCTGATTTAAAAGAGATTATTCTGTGTGATGATGATGATCTTACAGCACTTCTGAGTTCCCAAACAACCCAAAGCAGTATAATGTTCTGAAGGAAACTGAGTCCTGTATGAAATAGTCACCACCTCTTTCAGGCCTGGTGATACTGAAAAAAATATGAAAGAAAACTTTAGCTTCACTACTGTTGTTAGCATGCTGTTGATTTTATTTGTGACAAGAATCAGATGAGAAAATAGTTCATTACATGAAAAGAAACTACACACCAAATATCATGCAGAAAGCAATTTGTCTGTTAGCAGGGGAAGCTAAGGTTATTTAACAGAAATTTAAAAGTGCAGCATCTTCTTCCCACAAATTATAGTTTATCACTCAGAGAAACCCTTCTAAACAACAGTTCTGTGGCACCAGGGGAAAGGGTCAGCATGATTTTGACATAATTGCACTGTAAGAAAACAAAGGCATTTAGCTGTGTCTCATGGGTAATTCCCCTGAGAGTGATTACATCCCAGTCTTAGCTTATTGTGCAGTTGCAGTCCTGTAATTCCCAGACTCTTCTCCCTTACTTGGTACTTTACTGCAGTTGTATTTTGTAGCGCAGAGAAATGCAAGGATGTGGAAGACTGGCCATGTTTAAAACTCCATTTGGGGCAGGAAAGAAAGGAGACTATGGCCCGCCTTCTCTATGTGGACCAACAGACAACTACATCTTTTTTAATCAGTGACTTGACCAGCATTTCTGTTTAAGGAAGTTAAGTCATTGTAAAACATCTCTATTCTAAATGTGAAATGCTAGCCAAGTCATCTTTTTGCTTTATTAAACAGACAACCAGTATATTCCATAGTAATGCAGCGGTAAGATTTTGTGAAATACATCTCTTTTCCTAACTTCTTGAAAAATTTGATGTTTGCTAGTTTAATTCAAGAAATACAGACTGAGCCCCAATCTTAAAGGAAATCTAGTTGCAATGAGTACAGAAATCCAAATAGATTAAAACAAGAGGGAAAATAATGCAGCCACATTTATCTTGAAATAGTAAAAATAATTTCATAAAGAAACATGCACCTAGAAAACAATTTTTCCTCACACAATCAGATGATACTGGGCTGGAATTCAGACTTGAACTACTTTAAATTCTAGGAGTTCCTGACTCCAGTTTCTATGATTACACTCACTTCCATGGGTAGCTTCCAAAAACCCCTGACTTCAGAAGCAGCTGTTTTCCAACTCTAGTTCCTAACGTACAAAAACCATTTTGAGGTAGGTTTGCTGTGTCCAAAATGCGACTGGCCTAGCCTCAGTTGGAAATCAAACTGCTCAACCCAGCACTACCGACAGTGTAAAAATATAAGAAGAAAATTACCAGTATAAAAATAAACCAAAGAAAAGCAAGCAGATTTTCCAAATTAGGAAGAGAATGCCTGGAATAATCAGCATAGGCAATCAGTAGCATGCTTTATTTAGACTGAGCCTTCAATTAAATAAATGCTTTTCTCAGCAAAAGCAAATGAGGCTGTAAGAGAACGAGAAGACTAAATTAGTGCAATATGAATGATATAATAAATATGTAATGGGCACAGTACAGACCTTGCCTCTCTTCCCACGCACTCTGTAGAGAATTTTTTGGGGAAAAAAGTGGTTCTGACTGAGCAATGAAATTTATCACATGGTCCAGATTATCACCCTTTAAGTGTTGATTAATGAACTATTTTTTACAGTAACTGCAGACATGAATCAACATTCACTGCATTTCCTTTACAGATTTATGGCTGTCAATACAGACCACAGGTGAAGTTCAAAGCAAACAAAAGGATGCATTTCTTCACGTAGCTGTGAAACATGAAACTCCCTCCCGCAGACCATTGTGAAAGTTGAGAGTTTTCAAAAACCTGTAAAAGAATCACTATAATTGCACTATATTGATAACATAAATATGATATGGTAAGTCCCCAAAAGAAAAACTGTTGGAGATAGGAAGAGTACTTGGAAGACATACCATAATGCACTTTGCTGTCTTGTGCTCTTCACAAGGGTTTGGCTAGTAGGAGTAGCAGGAGACTGGGCTATAGGGATTGTCATTCTGGTCTAGTTACTCTGCTTTTATGTTAGCTGTTCAAGTTTAATGATAAAATTCAGTTTAAAAACCACTGCTTCACTGGCAAAACCTCTCGCTCAATCAAGGACTGAAGAGAGAGGATATACTAGCAAAAGCTGATCCTATAGATATTTGTCCCCAAACCTGCAGGAACTAGCGAGGAACGGCAGTAGAGCCAAAATGGAAGCAAATAGGTGGAGAAGCAGTTCTGTAAAGAAATGAAATTGTACTGAGTGAAAAATCCGAATGTTATCAACACTCTAGTACCCTTTCAGAGTTTTCATAGGCAGGAGAACAACATAAATATTATCCAGGCACAGGGAGATGCTACTATAAGAGACGTGTGTGTGTACACACCCACACACATGTATGTGTAGATACGTATTTTTTAAAAGGCAATGTTTCTGGCAAATACAACCATTTAAGTCACATGGATAAATTGATCTCGAGCACTTCCCCTGGAGTATCAAGCACAAACTGGCTTTTCTCTCTTCCTTTCACTTGCAGTGTACAGCTGCTTTCTGAAGTGCTGAACAATGTGGTCGGTTCAACAGTAATACCTGTTCTCAGAACAATTTTGCACTCCAAAATGATGTTCTTTCAGCTTCCCTACAAGAACACACATTAACCATAGGCATTTTTTGCCATACTCTCTTTTCTCCTCTGGGCAGGTGCCGTACATAATTTTTTCAAGACTCCAGTGCTACAAAGCGAATGATAATTTTTAGTAGTTTTCATAAACAAAATCTGTCGTGTGGAATAGAATTGATTTTATCTCATTGCAATTTGAGAGTGCTCACATCACCCCATCTGCCAAGCAGGTGTTACAGCAGCAAACAAAGATGTGAAAGCATCAGTCACAGCACTGTTAACAGAACTGTTCAGTGCTTAGGCAGTTCTCAGACCTTGTTCTCCAAAAAAACCCCATTCATTTCCCACCAACAGAGCTCCAGTAGAAGGAAATAGTCCCACTGGTATTCAGCACCCTCCATTTCATAACCTCTTCAGTCAACCTTAAATAACAACATTGTGGAATTATTTTGTGTAGCCCTTTAGAAGCTCTGTATCAGAGGAGTTGTGTGAATAAAATAGAACTGAATAATGAGAATTTACAGCACTATAAGCATCTTAATAAAAATAGCCCATGTACTTTTGTTTGCAAACATGATCCTGCAAACTTGCAGGAAAACTGTTCCTTAAATTTGCTTTGTAGACTAAAGAATCTGGAGCTTGATGCAACTGGTGGTCAGTGGGTCCATGTAAGTGGGAGACAAGATACCACGTTGCAATGTAAAAGTATTTTTATATAGCACAACACTGAATAGAGCTATGTAGAGAAGGATCTTAGTCTTGCTTGTTTTTCCTGTGTAACTGGAGGAGAAACAACAGGCACAGCCAGAGGGTGATCCCAGATCACCTAATTAAGAGAGCTGGTGTAAATAAGCCGTCAGAGGTGCTCTCTGCAGAAGGTCATGCTGTGCTTTAAGTTAATTTTTGTGAATGCCTCTAGTGACCTTTCAGTGGAATTTATTTCCTGGTTTTGCTACTTTTTCTATTTCGAAGTGAAGCTTTCTCAGAGACCTGACACAAACGCCAAACAATCCTGGTTTGCCATGTGCTCTAAGCATCAAAAAGAAGTTTTTATCAACCAAAACTACAGCCCAGTGGATAAAACAGATTTCAAAAATTTCTCTAAGAACAAATATTACTTAATGTCACTACAGATTATAGTAAATAAATATTTTGTACTTGCTGCTGAATTTCTGACAAAAAAGGTCAATGTCTATGTATATCTACATGCTAGGTTACATTATCGTACCTGGGAAACGGTCTTAAAAAACACTGTTCTTACAGAGTGATGTAGAAGATACCACATTTGGTCACTCTGTCTGTACCATGAATGCATAATTTCAAGGTTAAGAGAAGTTGATCTAAATCGTTGAAGTTCAGAGTATTTAAATCTAAATTATCTTAAATACTGAAAAATGACACATAAGCAAGCACTGAGATTACTCACTCGGTGTACGGGCACTGCCAAAATCAAGGTCTCAATGGCAGGAAGAAGAAACTACTACTCCCTTGTCAACTTTGATTACACAACAAAGAAAATAATGAAACATAGCATATGCTGTCTGGTAAATTTTAGAAACAACAGCTTTCAGCACTCCATGCTTTAATGTTGTGCTCAAATATATCTCCACTGTGGATGTTCAGAAAGCTTCTTCCTCCTTTAATACTACTCTTTGTCATAACATTTCTAAGAGGAGAATGTAGGTATCACTCTTTCAATGAGTAAAGGTGTTAGAAGTTACAGCACCTACAGTCACAAATACAATGAAAAAATATGCCATTTAATAAAGGTAGGTTGTTATTTTCCCCCATATGTACAAATTAAGTGGTTTTAACCACATCTGAAAAATTGCTTTGAAGACATTTAGATGAACTTAAAACTTTTTAATTAAAAAAAGCTGGAGACTTAAGGGAATTTCCTTCTATATTTTATATCTAGCTATCCAGTGATTCTCTCTTGGATGCAAAATCTCTCACCTACATATCTCTTATCTCACTCTGAACCAAGAAGTCTTTTTTCAACTTGGTTGGTGAAAAACCAGTTATTACTTTAGGTTTTATTCAAAAGAGCTCTTAAACAAGATCAGACATTTGCTTAAAAGTTTTAATTCATTTGGGCCATGAAGAAACATCTATTACTATATTGTGTTAAGCAATGTAAGTAATTTCAGTATGTCAGTGATGGTTCTCAGGACAAAAGTCTTTAAAGATTGTCTATAGCTCAACAGAAATACCCATACTTTTCAGGTCATAGAAAAAAAAGTCTTTAACATCCTAAAAAAATTATACTGGAATGAGATATGTAAGAAAAAGTATGTCTTCTATTACATAAACTGCTTAATTTAGAAACTAATTTATTACTTGTATTTATCAAAGACACATGACATACAGACCAGATTTTTGGCTAGACCACTACTACTTCTTTATTTTCTCTACAAAGCTATAAGCTAACCTATTTATATCAGCACTATAAAATTCTTAAAAGCTAAATATGCATTTCACGCAGCAGAGCCAAGTGACTCCAGCAGATCTCACAGATGAGAACGTCAGGTCAGCTCATTCACAGTTCTTGCACACAGGTTTTTTTCTGTACTTAGCTTCCGCATGTAGAGGAGACAGAGCTTTGACAACTGAGGCTAAACTTTTGGGAGTTATACAAATATCCTTTCAGAAATGTTTTTTCACTTAAATGATAAACTATGTTGTCCGCTGAGCTGATTTTCACTGTCACTGAAATCACTTTTTCAAGGACAATACTTGCTATAATGCATTTAAAGAAAAAATGGGCTAGTAGGATTTCTTAGACATGCAGCTTACAAGTATGATTTAACTTTGCATAGCAGTAATACATATTTACTAGTGCCAGATTTTCAATTTATAAATATTTATCGTAAGGACATGGTTTTATCTTTAATTAGCCCAACTGTTAAGGACACTTCTAATGTGAGAAATGTAATTCAGTATTTCGTACCAGATGTAGCCTCTACAGCTAGTCTTTTATCTCTGCTTGTAATGAGCGGATACTTAAACCAAAAACATTATGTAAGTGATTAGAAGAGAATAACTATAGAAGATCTGGGCTCTGAATTTAAATTATTAATTTTCTAAAGTTGCATACCTCACTTTAAAGCACCGGTGCAATATCACCATACTTTAAGTATCTGATTATTTCCTACACGAACCTATATGAATTTCTTTGTTAATGGAAAGACCTGAATTACTAGATTGTCCTTCCTTTCCTGTCTGTCTCTAACCAGGTGAGTTTGGGCTGTGTGTTTGACACTTCTAGAAAAAGTATAAACATGAAAACTGGGATAGTTCCAGGTCTGATCCTGGATTATCAACAACTGAAATATAATGTCCATCTAATAACATCGCATTGCCAAAACCAGCAATCTCTAAAACATGCACATTATACTGAAATTTTACATAATTACACAACAAACCTTCGAAGTGGTTGGAAGCACTGAATCAGAGAGTGAGAGTGCAGAAAGAAGGAAGGACTGGTGACAGGTTGGGGGAAGAAGAATAGCAGCAGCCTGGTGGGCTCATTAAAAAGGCAGACTGACTTACTTTTTCCGGAATAAATGGTTACACCAAATTTCTAAATTAAGTACTATGAGAGGTTAGGCTTCTTAAACTACAAGTCACAATTAAAAACCAAACCAAACCAAACCCAAAAAACAAATGCATAGTAGATTGGGATTTCATTAGCAATATTCTGTGTTTTAATCTTCCAAGAATGTATGAAGTGAACTGGGAGAAAACTAATTTCATGTCTAATGATATGCCAAAATTGATTATTCTTTGGCAAAGCAGAGAGTCAGAAAATAAGTGGTGTCATTGCATATCTGTGCATCTATCCTACCATGATAACTGCCTGTTTGCAGTCCACTGATAACATTTTGCGCTTTTACAAAGACCGTTCTTCAATTGAATAATAAAATGGAAACAGAACGCACTCGTTACTAAGGAAACTCTGAGCCAACTCTTGATTCAGCTAATTTTTCTCAGCAGTCTGAGTTACACTGAGCTGCTTGCTCTCTGTATTCATTTAATTAACAAAATGTTTGATTATTGGATTGCGAATATTACCTATTGACTCATTTACTTATTGTATAAAACAGCAAGCAAAAGATCAATGTTTTAACATATTCATGAAGGAACCAAACAACATGTCATTTTAGGGATGGGAACAAGGGACACAACAGGAAATGGTGGAGGGAAGGTACAAACAGGATGTTGGCACAGAACGGAGTTTGGGAATTTCTTCCATAAAGTTGTCTTGTATTGCTGGCTTTCCATTCTGTCTTCCTTTCCCCCATCATTTGAAGCCTACCCAACTTTTGGTTAAGCCTCTGGATACACATTAGGAGAATCAGTCTGAAATATCCCTCTAATAAACAGGATAACTAACAATAATAAATCATAGAATCATAGAATCATAATGG
>NW_009614714.1:126634-149276 GCF_000690535.1 Cariama cristata | reverse complement strand
TTCCCCATGGCTGATGCAGACAGGGGATGTCTGATGGCAGAGAACCATTCTCATTAGTTTCAAACCAGCTAAAAATTAGTGTCAGGGAGGTCTGTGTGGGCACATAAGATGAATCTAGAGTTTGCACCAGCTTCCATAGTTCAGATATTTATCTAACATCACTGAGTGGGTGAAGATGCTTCTGGAGGCAGTTAAAGACTCCTGGTTCCAGTATTTAATTCTGTAAGTACTTTGCATTGCAGAATCCCAGCTGGAGTCAGCAGGATCACCAGCATAGGAAACAGGGAGACGAATTCCAAATGGGTAAAAGGTATCCAAGGACCATAGAGAACAGCAAAACAAAACAAAAAAAACCCCACTGTCCAAGAAATTCAGAATGACAAAAACCTTCTGCTTCCATTTTCAATCTGGCTCAGCAGAAATGGGCAGCAGATCCAAGGCAGTGGGAGGGTGTGTTTTTATGTATTTATGCTGCAAGAAAAAATTCTCGGAGCACTGTGTTGAAAAGAAATCACTAACACAGGAAAGAAGAATTAACAGAGACTGCAATAATTCTTGCTGCAAATGAGATGGACCCAGTTTGCCTCCCAGCTGCATCGCTGGAAATCCACCAAGGGAAGCTTTTTGGACAAAAAGATTCTCCAGGACCTGGTGCACAAACCATGTCACAAAGATTACAGGAAGTCATCTGCAGTGTAGGGTTAACATTTTTTACAGGAGACCTGAACATTTCCATGCCTGGTCCAGAACAGAATCCCCTGATGCTCGGCTATCCTGTTCCTCCCCAGGCCCAACTGCTGGACCAATCCTAACACTGCCAACAGCCCAAGGTGATATCACTTGCTAAGTATGAAGTTTGGGATTGAAATGCCTTGTCCTTTCTCATTTTGCTTGCCAGCACTATCCCTCAGCTCTCGTCAGGGCCTCTTACTTGCCTGAGAACTAAATTTAACCAAAATAGTAATAAAGATACTTTGCGCTCTCATGTGACACTAAGAGAAGAATTGGTGGACAGATTATTAGCATGTGGAATGATCTCTTTTCAGACTTTCTGTAATAGTGTGGCTATTAAACTAAAAGTTCATTAATAATACGCCATTTAGCTTGTTTTTGAAGGGTGGAGGATGGACTGAGAATATAGGGATGAAGAGACTGGAACTTTACATGCTCCTGGCAGCAGGCAGGGAGACAAACCCCAGCTGTGCATGTAGCACACTTTGATGTGTTTGTAAGGCGCTGCGATAGCACAGTCATTTCCAAATGTATTTACTCACGGTGGTAGTCCAGCCAGCTGCTCTGTCTGTGTTCCAGGCTGGGAAAGATCACTGTTCAGCAAAAGAAGACGGTACTGGAACTGGGGCTGTGAAGAAGTCTGGCTGTTTGTTATACCTAGTGTATCCTGGTGAAAATGTGAGGGTTTACTTTTAAATTTTGCTTTTATGACAGCATAAACTGGTATGGGTTTGAGAGATGTAATATTCTGCTGCTTTGTTTTCCCTGCACTAAGAGAGGGGAGTATGAGAGCTGAGATGCTTTGGGCTCACTTAAGCACAAAATGTCAATCTTCAGATTTCTTTTTTTCTCCCTTTTTGGGCTCTTTATTATTATCACAGGAAAGATACTCCCTCACTTCTGAACTGAAACTGCATATCAAAGGGAAGAGGTGTATAATAATAGCAAACAGGAGACAATGTTCAAGCTTCCTCCCTCCCACCAAGTGAGGAATTAATTTTGGGAAAGCACCTCACATACCCTTCCAAATCTTCCAAACTCCTCCAAGCCTGCAATATTGGACTTAGAAATGCCAAACGAATGAGGGCTGTGCAGAGCCTGGGTTCTCGACATTGTTACTGAATCACAATCCCTTTAGCTCACACCATTTTTCTGCTGCCCAATAGTGCATGTCAGCTGAAGTGGACCTGGCAGTGACCTTGAGCTGCCTCTAGTAGTGAAGAGAAGCATTTGGTCTAACTGGAGACCCATGAAGGCACCCATGAAGTTACCACTCCACAAAGGTACTCACTTCATGGCATAGCTCTTGATTTCTCTGACTAGTTGGTTGTCTTCATGGACTTGCTTACACAATGTTCAATGTTGTGCCAAGGCAAAGAAGGATCTTGTAAAACCATTTGACACCGTTAAGCCCTTGGACAGGTAAAGGTGATGGTTCTCAGTTGACAGATGCAACAATCTCTACCACATTTACACTCTTTACATCTCCCCTCACACTCTGTCTGAACTGTCCTGATGCAACTGAAAGCTATGTATGTATTCGAGGGAGTAGATCTTATTCATGTAGGTGACGCAAGAAGAAAAGCACTGGCTATGTCTCTTTACAGCATTGAGAAGACTGTACTCGGTCAGGATCAGCCAGGTCACACCTGCTCTGGTGCTCAGCAGCAGCCTGTGTCATTGTCCCAATAACACAGTGTTCACTCCAGATTTACTCAGCAAACTCATATGCAGCTGGTGGAGAGCATCAAAAGGATTTGGTAATTACCTGCTAAAGCTTCAAGTTTTCAGCATGTGCCCCCTGCTATGGCAAGCCCCCACCATGTTCAAAAAAGGCCACTTTGCTCCCCATCAATTTTGATGCTCTTTTTATACTCTAGTGCTCTTCTCAGATATGGCAACAAGTGTCACTGCAGGTTGGAGGGGGAGAACCCTGCGGTGGGAATGGATGCTGCTTTCTTTAAAAATCCGTTCTATGCAAGACTTCTCTGGAAAGGAAGTTTTGACTTTGGCTCAAGATCCCCAGTGCCTGGACAAACCATCTCATCAGATGGAGAGTGCCCTGAAATAGAAATAATGGAAATAGTGACAGCGCCTTCATGTAGCAGGCAGGACTGACACTGCCGGAGCGATGGGCTCTTCCCCTGCGGCATGAGAACAGGGCACATCTCATGGGAAACTGCAGACCTGTAACCCTGACGTGCAAGTGCCCAGCCTTATGAATGGGTTCTGACAGGCTGACACAGCTTCACGGCTTCTCTCCTGACTGCTGCCCTTTCATACCTCGTTATTCATGTTTATTCTGAGGTATATGTTTTGGCTGGGTGGGAGAATATGCTTTTTTCTTTACATTTTTTTTCCTTCTAGTGATTAGAGTTCCTGTTCCTCCTGTAGGCCAAATTCAAAGACCGATGTACTAGACAGCATAAGACAGACTTCTTATGGTTTTCTTATCACTCATCTACAGCCCCAAGCAGATATGCAAAACACTCTGATTATACACTTAGGACAAAACCAAGCATCATTTCAATTAGAAAACTTGTCTCTAACTGGCATCTTTTTGCATGCTTCTCTTATCTTTCCTTTTTACTCTTTACTTCTCTGAGCCACTCATGCAATGAATTACACCAAGCTGTGAGTGATACCACTCTTACCCTTAACTTCACAGATAATTCAGGTCAAATTCAGAGGTGATACAAAGGAGTCAAAGTGGAAGTAATAACAGAAGAGTCCCAAGCAACCTTCTCCCATGTCATGCACTGTCAGGAGCTTGGAAGAATGTGTGACACATACCAATCTAAACTCCTTTAGACCTTCCTTTACCAATGTATCTTTGTAAAACTTCTCAATAGGCAAAGCAAGACAATGCTTTCTCATGCAAAGGCTTTGCAATAGTTATACCCTTGCCATAAACTATCAATGAAATTATTCAGAATGGAATAATCATTTGATTTGCTACCTTCGGTCACATAAAGACAAAAAATCCTGACAATAAGGCATCATCATATAGGAAAAAGTAGTAAGACAACCCTCACCTCACGACAAATAGCATGGCTGTAGCATTGCTGATTTTGCACTGTTTGCATTGCATCCACCCCAGAGACTTCCAGAAGGGACCTGGATACTACCATGCTGAGGTCTGCACAAACACACGCAGAGTAGGCAGGTCCTAATCCTATAGGACTTTCAGGATTAAGTCAATTTTAGTTTCCGTAGCTCTTTCTCATGCTGCTTACCTGCTGCTGAAGGTTGGACAAATACAGTCTTTTTTTTTTTTTTTTTTTTTTTAATGGGCTGCATAGATTTGTGAGCAGTAATACTGTTTATGGCTGTGCAGGTAAGACAGGGTTAAACAAGCTTTATGTTCAGAGCACCTAAAAGGGTCAAGGGGTCATTTCCTTCGTGTGCAACCATTTGACCAGGTGCAACTGTGGAATTTTTCCTTCCTCAAAAGCCTCAAGGTATAGATTATTTCCCAGAGGTGCATAATTAGATTTAATGGCCCAATATTCTTTGGATATGACAAAATTTAAAAATATTGAGCACACAGTGGCTGGAGAGAGTGCAGAGATTTGTTTGACAAATACCACTATCAGCTTTAGCTTCACTTTTTACATGAATTACTATTTAGGATTAGAGAGGAAACAGAAAGGGAAAAGTCTGTCTGAATCCCACTCAAGTATGTGAGTTCAGCACTGATTTCCATGAGTTATTTCTGCATTACCCTTTTAGAGCAGCTGTTCTTTCCCTCAGCACTTCAGTGATCCAATACCCAAGAGTATGTGATAGGAGTGCACCAGCTTTCAGTGTCCTGCAACCAAACTCTTCTATCAGAAGCAGGTAACATCTTTAAAGCACACTCGTAAATCCTCTTGCTTAGGAATAACGTAAGAAAAAAAACCCTATATGAAATATATTCTCTTTTTTGTTCTTTATTATGGATACAATAGACCTGAAAGGTTTTCTGTCTTATAAAGATATTTCTCCATTTTGAATGACATATACACCTTGCTGTAGCCAAAGGGAAAATTCCTCTTTTCTTCAAGAGGACCAAGATTGTACACCAGAAATACGAATTCTGGATAAGAATTTCAACACTATACAAGCAGAGAGCACCAACCCAAACGTTGAAAGACTCCACTAGGTACTGTAGGGCCTAATGCACATTTTTGCAAGTGCTACAGTACTAGATCCTGAGTGGTACAGACGTAACATGGGCAGTCATCATTTCCTAAACTCTGCTGAAAACAAATAGTGTCAAAGCTCCAATGCAAGTTAAGTGTTGGTGAATGAAAGACCTACACTCCACTTAGCCTGGGACTCAACCAGTTAAAATTTAGATGTCTAAAAATCAGGCATTCAGCAGAGGCATGTTTTGCTAAATTGCGTGTATCTGCAGTTGATGGAGGATGGCAGCAGATGGAGGCTGGCACTGCTCTAGGAAGTGATTTATTTCATTTAACTTACGTTACCTTTTGGCTCTGTCTCCCTCTACATCAACTGAGGATTAAGACAACCAGACTGTAGAGGAGCTTGACTGTTACCTGCCTGCTTAGACAAAAGGTATCCCTGTTCTACTACCTTTGAAAATGTTGCCCCTTTTCCATCTTAGAATGTCATGGATATTTCGGAACTAGTGGCATTATATTGGAAGACATTGACTTTTAGACTCTTCCTGAAATTAGGGTGGACTTAGTTTTTGGCATATCTTTGTATTTTGTGTTTGGTTTTTCTTGCTTTTTATTAGTAGTGGTTTAACTTCACACCTGAGAAACTCTGCATGAAAAGAAAGTCTTCATTAAAATTTCAACACCCTTGCTGCTTCAGTTTAGAGTTGGGAGAGCTCCCACTATGCATGTAATTATTTTTGCATAGTAAAACACTCTTTAGTGAAGGATAATTGATATGAGGCTTAAAATTCTAGCACCAAAATACAAAAAAAAAAAAAAAGTTAATAACTTCTCTAAGTGTTTGTATGGGCCCCTGATTTCATTCTCTGGAGTCCCATCGTGATATTCAGGGGTGGGCTAGTAAATTGTCTTCTTGACTGCCTCATTGGCCAAGTTCACCCACACATCTCATGTTCCAAGGAGTCTGATCCCATATGTCTGTGTAACATAACCAGCTTCTCCTCTGCAAATATGCAATGAGAACATGATACCATTTTCTTTCTGATGTTAGGTCACAGGCACAGGCAATTGACTGGCCTCTGAACTAATGAGGAAGAGTCATCAGGCACACAGTCGGCGTGGGCAGAGATGATTAATCAATATGTAAATGTGTGTCTGTATACATAGACCAGACTGACTGAATCAGTTAAAAGCTGAAAAAACACAAAGGCATAAAATGTCCGCTTACCAGTACCACCAGCTGAAACTGTCCATGAATGCAGGACTTTACTTGTTATTAGCAATTTCACTTCCTGATTTGTCTATTTCTCAAGACCACCAAAAATATGAGGGCCCTTCTACCCACCAATTCACTAAGCAATGTCTCTATCCTGTTCTCAAACTAAATGAGCTGGGCTGAGGGAATCCTGGGAACCCCTCAGCCTTCATCCTACTGATCCCCTGCCCTCGCTTGCTGAGGGAAAAGCTGGTGCAGTGCGTGCAACATCCTCAGATTCTTACAGCTTCCCTCACCCTGTGTCATACGGGCTGCATTACAGTTCCCTCAGCTGTTCTCAAGAATACTGTCACTTTCTAGCCCAGAAAGTCCTATCAGACACACAGCTCTTATGTTCTTGCTTATACAACCAGGCTAAGCCCCAAAATTCTTTGGTCCTGCAACAGAGACCTCCCAGATGAGTTCGGTGATGTTAGGAATGAGTGTTGGGCACCAATATTCCTCAGATGTCCTTGGCCCACCCTGTCTTTACAATGTTTATGGCCTTTTCTCCTAATCAAAAGAGCCAAGGAGAGTTCAGTGGAATAAGGTAGCAAACCTGCCATCAGGGAGAGGGCAGATTGTGACAAATAATACCAGTTTTAGCCAGGTTACAGCATAGTAGGTTCTATACTGATATTTTCCAGAATCAGCCCAATCCAGGAGTAACTCTAAGTGAGATCTTTTTTCCTATGGTAACTTTTCTACTCCCTACAGAGGATCACAGCAGTATGGTTGGGCCAACAAAACTCCCAGTGGCTGGAGCACTCCCAGGACACCTGCTGCTTCCCAGGATCTGGTATGAAGGGTTTCAGGTTAGGGATGACTGGTGTATTCTGGTGTGCAAATTCTGTCTACAATACTGAGGAGTTTCTGAGCTACACGTTAGTCCGGAAGACGTATTCAGCCAGGTTACCTTAATTTTGGCCTCAGCTGCAGCACAGTTCTCTCCAACTCCTGGAGTCGGCTGAGGCTGGGAAGGCACAAAGGTAGGTTAAAACCACTGTCCTGCAACCCTTCCCAGGGATGGGTGTCATGTGCTGTATTATCTGGAGGCACAACACATAACATCACCCTGTCAGCCCAGATCTAGACACAGGTCCTTAAAGGCATAATTGTCTCTTTGCATGCAGTCTGTTCAAAGCTATGGGAGCATGGTACGACACATGGCCACACACAGCTCAGTACACCTGGCCAATGTGTTCCTCTGAAGGATGAAGCTGCACTTCAATAAAAGCAGTCAAGAAGTGGAGGAAGTAGTACATATTAACTAGTAAAGCCACTCATCTTTTAATCCTTTAGGGACGGCTTTGGTGGAGCAGCAATGTTGATGTGTAGTAGCGTTCTGTTGGGGTTGGAGCTGCTCAGCTTGCCAAAGTGATCTAGGGGAGGTGTGGAGACATTGCAATTATTTCCAGACATTGAAAGCCTGTGTGTAAGTACCATGGAGGGCAGACAAATTCACTGAGGTGCCAGAAGGATAGATAAGAAGGGCAAGAGAAAGGAGATTAACAGAACAGCATGGCTTTCAGGAGAAATTTGCTGATATTACTCAGAGGAATAATCTCTGCCCTGCTTCAAATACATAAAACTAGGAAACATGGAAAAAATACTAAAAGAATATACAGTAGAAAAAGCAAACTGGACTCAGCTTCCAAGTATGGAGTGAGAAAGTTCCCAGGAGGACTTTGTTGTCTATCATCTCCAGGTTTCTCTGAAATTCAGGCTTTCCTGGGCGTGCTCATTCAAATTTATGCAAAGTTGAATTAAATAACATTTGTCTACTACTGTATACTCCACCATAAATTCCATTCAGAATAAAATGAAAAGATATTTCTGGAGACCTGTAAGACCTTGTTAAATGAACAAAACCAAGTGGGACTTCCTGCCTGGATATCTTTGTCTTGAGATTATCCAAAGACTCTTTCTTGACAGAGATTCCCCAGATTATTATTATCATTGTTGTTTCCTGTAATAAAAAAAATTCCTCAAAAGTTTGAATGAATGCTGGATCTGTGCTTCTCCAGCCAGGGAGCCCTTCCCCAAGATCACTGGAGGCTGTTTACCATTGTTTTATGTTAGCCTGTCACTGACAGATTGACTGAATGCCTAACTGTGTCCGCCTGCCAAAGATCAATAGCTTCCTCCAGAAAGTAGTAGCCTGGAGGGAAGAGGAATGCCTGGACCAAACAGCTTCCTGGTCTCCCATGCAGTTTATGGGTCTGATACTCCTCTCGCTTATCTCAGGGCAACACCAGGGTTCATCCCCATTCAGACAGAGCAGAGATATGCAAGATAGTGATGCTATCAATGCAGGGGTCATTGGTAGCTTAAAATCACATAGATCTATCTTTTTTAGATTTCCTCAACACTTTATTATCAGGAGAACATAGGGTAAAATAAGACAAGGAAGACAACAGTCTAGCAGAATACCTTATGCAGCAAGCGACAGATGAACTTTACAAAATTTAGACATCATTTGGTCTGGATCAACAGCTGAAATACATTGAAGTTCACTTTTGTGCCACTGTATATGAGAAGGATACTGACAACCTGTGGAGAGTCTCAAGAAACGCTAAGACAATCAAGAGTCTAGACCACATGAAATATGAGGAGAGGCTGAAGGAACTGGGTTTTTCTAACCTGGGGAAGAGAAGACTAGAGTGGGGAGGAACTGATTGCATCTTCTGCGTCCTGAAGGGTCTTGTAGTGAAGATGGAACCGGATTTTTGCAGAGGTGCACAGCAAAATGACAAGACACAATGGAAACAGGTTGCAATAAGGATAATTCCAATTGGATGTATGGAAAACATTCATCACTGCGTGAGCAGTTAAGTATTGGAACAAGCTGACGAGAGACGACAGGGAATATCCATCCCTGGAGATTTTCAGAACTTCCTTGGATGAGACCCTGAGAAACCTGATCTAATGTTGACTTTGGGCCTTCTTTGAGCAGAAAGACTAGATGAGCCCCAGAGGTGCCTTCTGGTCTAAATTTCTCTATGATTCTATGATTGCATTTATACTGCTTGAACCTACTGACTCAGGCTGAAAACACCATTGAAAGCCATTGTATTTTGCTAGCACGGCCTCTGATTTTAACTGGAAGAACAGAGTTTGATTCGGATTCCAGAAAGTGGCAAACTTTATGCGTGTATTGATTTGCCCATAGCTGTGTTCAACATGTGCTAAGTCTATTGTAGCATTTTATTCTTCACTAAGTTCAGAACACCTGAAATAGCAGCAAATTATGATCCAAGATCTCTGGCTAAAACCTTGTAGGGGCTCAGAAAACATTCAAGTCCACTTCAGATTTTAGATTAAGGTTCAGACAAGATCTTGTTTCTTGTTAGGAGTTAATTTAAAACTGGAGTAGCGGCCTTTCCTCTGGCCTCTCCTCCCATACTGGCTTTAACCCAGTGCCCTTCCATTGAATCCAATAAGTTTGTTACTGATAAACATAAGGACAAGTCGGAGGGGCATTTACAGACCTCTGTAAGAACGACAAAGAGAGTTCTGGCTGCTTCTTTATGCTGCTCCATCCTACTGACTCATCCCTGAGCTGGCAGCCTTATCACTCCTACTGTGGACAGCTGTATTACTCTTTTCTTCCTCCAGAAAGAGAGGGCAGGAGATGCAAAGGAAGGAACAGTGGGAAAGTGCTTCACTTACTTTGGGATCCATTCCTAGCTCAAAGCCTGTCCTATATATCCATCTGTGGTTAATTATGAAGTCACAGAAACTAGAAGAAAGGAAAAAAGGTCTAAGAAATGTTTGTATTTGATGACAATAGGATAGATTGTTCCTATTACTCTTCCCTGCTCTCCCCCCCAACACCTTCTCTTATGCCCATTGACTTCTTCACTCTTATTCAGGAAAATAGTTTATACTTTCACTGGTGAGCCTAATACATGCAGCAGGAAGGGAAACTGACTGAGATATAAGACCAGACACACTCCAGGACAGAAAGAAGCAATTGCCTTGAACACAGCAGTAAACTGGATCCATTGCTGTTAACTAAAACTGAACCCCTAATCATATTTCTATAAATCTGGTGCCAGTTTCAACTTTTTAGAACTACCAGTGTGGAAAACTGCTTTTTTACCTCCATGAACTGCCTTATTTTAGCTGGAAATAGGATCTTTCTTCCTTTTCTGGGTTGTGCCAGGCACCAGGAATGGTCAGAGTGACCTGCCTGAGGGATGACTGCCCCTTCCTATCACCAAAGTGATTCCAACTCTGCACAGAGCACTGGTCTTGTGCTGATGGAGCCTTCAAGATGAAAAAGGAGATCACTGAAAAGCAGGAGGTCATATAATTTGCTGGGTAATACTGTTGGAATGACTTTGGACCATTATCTCTAAACACAGTGTTTGCACATGACCTCTGTGGAGCTATGTCTTTGAATGGCACTGCCAGACGAGGAGCCAGGCATTTAAGCAGTACAATTCAGAACCACTTGGACTGACTTTAATGGAGTGATGCTGGATGACACCAGATGAGAAAGAGGCCTCACAATATTTGACATCTGCCCCTCTATGAAGGAAAAGGATTTCTTGGCAGATATCCTACCTTCAATATTTAAAAAATGAAAATAGCCTTTATTGCCTTTTAATTGGGACGAAGGAGGGAGCATGTTTTCTTTGGATCTTACTTCAAAGCAGATGATCAGTGTTACTGAAAATAAAGAGCCTTGTTTAGGCCTCTTCTGATCTTACCCGCTAAGCAAAATAAACTCAGATGGAAGCATCCCCCTCCACTTGTGCTCTCAATGCAGGTCATTTCCCTTGCAGGTTTATTTGAAAAATAAGAAACGCCAGGCTTCATTTTGCAGCAAGCAGTTGCCCATTCTTAGGGGATAAGGATATTAGCATCCCTCTCCAACCAGTGCTTTTGTCCCCACACAGTCAAAACAGAAAGACAATAGTCAAGAGCCTCTGTCTTTGAGCTATTTCTTTCTGCACCTTCATGTGTTACAAGAAACCACCTGGAAAGGCTTCTAGCTAAATACAAGACAGCATATATGAAAGCTTTCTTATGAATCCTATCCCTCCTTTAACCCAGTGTTTCTCCTGTCTAAAAGAAAAAAGAAATTTATAGGGAGCTAAGATTATTTCCTTCTCCTGGCCTTTATATCTGCATCAACTTTATTTAAGGCAAGTAAATTGAAGATGGGAAATAATGTGCTGTAACACTGATAGGAAGCTTTCAAATTTGTTCTTCTTAGCTGTTTTCTTTAACTAGAAGTACAGCATTCAAGCTGAGAGGACCATTTCCTGCCCTTTTTCCTTGCCCTGAATATGGAAAATTGGATCCTCCAGGGTATGTTGTGCCTCCTCCAACTTAAACTCAGGACCAAGTGACTGACGGTGTCCCAGAGGTACTACACAATCTAGATACTGAACAAGAATAACAGGACATCTGATGACCAGAATGTTTGCTGTACTTCTGAAGAGCCATTTAACTGCTTGCTGGGCAGAATTGGTTCCCTATAGTGTATGCTTTCTTCTTTTCAATGACAGGGCAACATGCTTTTAAGCCAGTCACCTGGAATAATCAAATAAAGATGTAGGGGACTTATGGTAGACTATCAGGTTGAAATTTATCCTTAAGATTGGAATACCGGGCCCTGAATACAGCCAGAAATGACCAGGAAGTTTATGCACGTTAGCAGTTTCATAGCAAGGAAAAAAGTTGAAAACATCCCTTGTCACCTCCTGTTGCAATGCAGCTGAGCTCTCAGTATAGGTTTCTGTGTCGATATATACTTCACTTTACCAGACACCAAGGGCCAAGCATATCAGAGAGTGCTAATTAAGTTCTCAGTCTAGTACAAGATATGTTGTTACTTAACATGAACACACATGGTCTGGGAGTGTCTTACAGCCATTTAGAAAATGTTCCTTATGAATTTTTTTAAATGGTAAGATTTCAAAACCTGAAAATACTTAGCTGGAAACCATAACAGCTCTGTCATGGAGGCCCTGCGAGACCTCCTGGGGGCTACATTTCATGTGCTTTACATTCCCATTGTCCCCCGGGGCATGATCCTATGTTGGGCTAGATCTCCTGTGATGCATGATCTTCTCTCCTCTTGTTCTCTTCTCAGGGCTTCAGGGTGAAGCAAGAAGCAATAGATGACATGTATCTTGAGTTCAGTAAAGTTTATGACCTCACCATCCCATGTGACGTTTTCATAAACAGTGAGGAAAACACAGTCTAAATGAAGCTTCTCAAGACTCAATGCCAAAATGTTCCAAAAAAAAATATTAGAGACAGTTATCAATTGCTTACACTCACCCTAGAAAGATATATTGAGAGGGATTACTCAAGGGTCTGTTCTGGCTCTGGCACTATTCATTGTTTCTGTTAACGATTTTGGCAATAGAATAGGGATTACCCTTACAAAGCCTGAATATGATACCAAAATAGTGAGATCAAGCAGAGGGAATGAAGGCTGGACATTGTATTTAAGTTAAAAAAAAAACAAAACCAAACACAAAAACCCACAAACCACACCAGCAAAACTTGACTAATTGAAACAATTATTAGAAAGAAAATCTTGGGGGACTGCCTGGTTGCAAGTCTGTATTGATAAAGGCCAAATACTATGCTTAGGCAGAAATAACCGACTGCACAAAAATCAAGAGATGGTGAATGACCAAGAAAACAACAGGTCTTCAGAAAATGTTCTGGGGATTGCAGTGGATAAAAATCTGAGAGTCAGCCAACACTCCCATGCTGCTGTGAAAAAAGGCAACTTGAAACACACAGAAGTGCCCTATGAAAGACTGTGCAAGAAAGTCTTCCAGTTTGTTCAGTAATGGCAAGGTCTTGACTGGAACATGGACTGCAGTTTCAGGCACTGAACTAAAGATACAGATCAGTTTGGGAGATTTCTCTAAAAACAGTGATAATGATCAGAGGACAAAAAACCCTCAAAAACCACAAAACAAAAAAACCACCCCAGCCCTTACATGAAGAAACAAATTTTAAATCTTTGGAAGAAAAGTCTGAAGGCCATAAATCTACAAATTAATAAAAAGAAAACAAGAAAACAAGAATTTCCAATAGTCATAATTTAAAAGATATGAAATATATGGTCTGGGGAAGTCTGAAGCCTTCATTGTCACAGATTTTTAGAAAGTGATTGATAAATATGTGTGAGGAAGAGGATGGGTGCAATTAGTCTCGCCTTAGGGCAGTAAGATGGGCTATATGATCCATTAGATGAACGTATCTTCTCCTGTTATATCTACAAACTTATGATTCTATGTATGCTGAGCACAGCACCTAGACCAGAGTTGCACAGGGACATGAAGCAAATGACTCCCTTGAGATATTATGAGAGCATTTCAAAGTGGTGTTCTGTCTTTTAGCTAGGATGTTCTGGCTAAAATACTTCAGTCTGCAGGCATTCTAGGTTTTGACAAATATAATTGGCGATTTCTGCAGGAAGCAGACCATTTCCCGCCCACCCCACCCCAGAAAGTTTCCTTCTATTTAAGTCCTAAATTCTACGTAGAAAAGTATTTTTGAGGCAAACTTTCAAACACCTCCTTGTATTGGGTATAGCATACTGGAAACATGAAGTGGATTGCTAACTCTATAGCCTTCATAGTTTAGACAGAAAGCAGAGCAAGGGAAAGATGATAGCTTTCACGTTGGAGAATGTACATATTTGTGAAAGGTGATTACTCATTTAACAGCAATGCCAGAAGTCCAGACCTTGGGAGCAACCTAGGAAGGAACTGGGCAACACAGCAGGGAGAAACACTATGCAAGATTTTGATTTCAGCATCCTCTTTCCTCTCCTGAGCACAAGGTTGGAAGCAGGAGTCACCCCCCCAAGAACTCCATGAGGGTCAGGACAGTTAAATGCACAGCTTCTCTAGGCTTCTTAGGGAATCTCACTCTGAACTGACCTAGCAAATAAAATCACATCTACTGTGATTTCTGACACCTCTGTGGTCCTTTCACTGTTGCCTCGTTGTTTTTCTGTCAAACAGGTTTAAGGTCAGTGTCACTTGCCAGTGAATCATCACAAAACTTTGCTGCTTTAACTATCTTTTTTATCTAGTTCAATCCACAAAGAGCCTCAGCATTTGGAGTCTGATATTCAAATGGCAGAGTTGTACCCCCTTCTCCACCTCAGTGTTAATGGTGATCACACCTCTCTCTGCCCCTTGGATCCTCCTGCTTGCACTGGAGTCCACCCTGACAACTCATGTCCTCCCTCCCTGTCCCTTCCCAGATGGCACTCAGGAGTGGGTGAAGTGCAAGGACCCCCTGTAGCCCACAGGCAAGTTTCTGAATTGTCTTAACCTTAATTTGGGGAAAAGAAAAAAGAAAGAAAAAAGAAAAAAGAAAGAAGAAGAAGAAAGAAAAAAGAAAAAAAAAAAAAAAAAGAAAAAGGAGCAAGGAGTTTTGGTCTCATTCTCTCCTTCTTTCCTTCCCCCTCCCTGCACTGGCACTCCAAATCCCACTGTCTCCGTAGTCAGGGATGGCAGCTAACAACAGTCCTGTCTAATGGGTTGGGAACGTGGCAGGGGCACTGCAGCACAGAGGTGCACACACCAGCTCCTCATCCCAAAAGGTAAAGGTGGCAACCATGAAAACTCCTCAAAACCTAGAGGCTCAATGCTGCAGCGGTTTTTCCGCAAAACCAATGACTTTGGCAGGCAGTATCGTAGTGAAAAACCAAAAGATAAAGGAACAAACCTCAGAGGTGTTTATGTTCTTCAGATATGCTGATTTTACTTGGCAGCGAGTACTCAATAGCCAAATTGGTAAATATATTCAAGGTGTCTAACTCACAGTGAAACCCCTTGTGATGCAGGGAATAAACAAGCCTGAAGTCTTTGGCCCGTGAGAAAGAGACAACTAAGGTAGCTGCATGGTAGCTGGCCTAATTATACCTTCACTCAGCCTCCCCAGAAGCCCCACCTATGCCTTCCTTTCCATTTAACTTTCTGTAAAGACCCATTTCTTTCTGTTCCATCTTCCCAAGACACACAT
Organism: Cariama cristata; assembly: GCF_000690535.1. NCBI lineage: Eukaryota > Metazoa > Chordata > Aves > Cariamiformes > Cariamidae > Cariama > Cariama cristata. Next base: position 134,141 of record NW_009614714.1, on the reverse strand, counting down.
GCACATTCTCCAAAAGAATAACTCTCCTTTGCAACAAGATTGACTCCACCATACTTACCATCAGAGCTCCTAAGGTGATAATGAACCTGAGGTCCATCTGGGGTGGTCTGAAGCTACAGGCATTTGTTGCTCAAACTGTTACACAAGGTGTTAGTCTAATCACTCGTGGAGCCCACAGGGGGGAATAGCAGCTCCCAGCCTAATGCAAAACAGCAGTCCCTTGATTCAGAGATCAAATTAGCTATTGAGAGTAGAGCAGAAGGGAAATGGGCTGGTGAGGGGAGGGAGGACAACATGCTGGTGGGAAAGGAGCCCTTGCTTTTCCTGTCTGATCCTAGCACCTCGGCCTTGGCCATGCAGCCCTGCTGGTCCCAGAAAATTTCTCTTTACCCTCTCCAGGCTCGAAGAGGCTTCTATTTTTAGAAAAAAAATCAGTGCCATATGAAACTGTCTTAGGCAAAGAAAACAACTACAAACAAATTTAAGAGTTTTATAAGCAGTGCAAATCCTGGGTTATTCCTTCAATAATGGAATTGGTCGGATGTTACTGAGATCCGAGCCTGGGCCACTGGTTACAGAGAACACAATGGAATTTGTTGCCTAATTAACAAAAGAAATCCCTCCACCTGTCTTCAACCAGCACACATGTTTCCAATTGGGCTTACAGCCACAAATGGCTAAAATTGTGCTAAACAAATTTATTCGAGAGTACATGGCTGAAAAACAGCCTCCTGAGTCATAAGCCAGATCCAGATGCTCAAGGGACCACAAGAATCAAAACAAGACCATGTTCAGGGATGTGGGTAAGGGAGAAAGCGAAGGATAATTTTACTAAGAGAAGACCTTAATACTCAGCAGTCTGGTTAGCTGTAAATGACAGTTATTACCAAGTTTGTGCAAAGATGTTGGTGCTTGTGCTGGTGACCACCTCAGCATGAAGGAGTCAGGGGAGCAGACTTATTCACCACCCCTTATCTTTTTACCTTCTGCAATTAGAACTCTCATACAACCTGTTATGTGAAACCCATGCACTCCAAAGCAGTGCAGCTGTCTTCTTGTCTGTGCGCATAGCTAGACATTTCAAAGGAAAATGTACAGCAAATGTCCAGTAAACTAACGACAGAGCCAAGTCAGTAACATTTCGCTCCTCAAAAGCAAAAGGCGCCTCTCACTTTTGAGAAAGATAAAAATCTGCCAACCATTTGCTTTTATCCTGTGGTTGTGGTATGCTCAATAGCACTGTATGTTGACTGCCCCAAGTCTAGCTCTTTAAACAGACTTAGTGACAGATTGTAACAGGCCTGCTGATACCTAGCGTGACTCTGAATCAAAGGATTCACAGAAATCACTGCTGGGCTGGAGTTACTCCTCTTCTGTAGTTGAAATGCAAATGTAAGTAGCTGATTACAAGCTCTTTTCATCCTAAACCAGAACCTTTTAAGCTCTCTGTTAGTTACTAGCAAGCTGCTGCTTGCATTTTTTTCTTATTTAGGAATGGTAGCATCCCTTAAGACTCACATAAAAAAACGCAAGGAGAATTCAAATAAAAGTTTTGGGTCCTGTTGGGTAAAAAGTGCCATCCAGACAGATCATTTGCACCTGGGCCCAGCCCTGAATTGCCTCCAGGGACCAGCTGTCTCCTGGAGACAGGACAATCAGTGATGCCCAAGAGAAACTCCCCCAGCTCAGGGCACACCTGTCAAATCAGTCTTGCTTCCAATGAAATGCCATAGGTTGAGCCTTCTGGAGTTTTCTAAGAAGTTCCTGACAAATCAGAAACTTATCAGCTAGCCCTGGCTCTCTGCTTTCTATTAGTAACACAGACTATGGCAAACCACAACCTCAGCCCCAGTATTCAGACTCTTTCCAAATACTGGAGCAGCCACTTCTATGTCAGACACAGCAGGGCCAGCTGTGGAGGAAGAAGAGGATGGTGGTGTTACAGTGCGCAGGTGCAGAGTGCACATTCAAAAGCCCCTATAAGGCATGTGTTCAGTCTAAGAGACTGGGTAGCTCTGGTATGGGATAACATATGCTATGTGCATGGCACCAGACTGGCAGAGGTCTTCACGTTACTCACCATCAGCCAGAGTCATCAGTACAATAGCTCAGTGCTGTCAAGCGTTACCTTACAAGCAGAAGGAGACAGCCTGGTGGGCCGTTCCCACATGCCCTTTGCCTGGGACAGCTGTTTGGTGTCAGTGTCCTTCAGGTGGCTGCTGAGGACCTCTCAGGTTGTGGAGAGACTCTGGCTTGCAAAGCTCAGTATTACTGTTCTGTGAAAAGAAATGTAATAGGCATCTGGGATTAAAGAGGAGAAAAGTGGGATTAAGGGTCTTTGCTGCATAGGCCTTCTTAGCTGAACACCAGTGGTACGATCAAAGCCAGCTCCACTATGGACCTTCTCTTCCCAATAGCACAGCCTGAGAGGGCAATGCCAGTCCTGTGCTGAAGTTGCATGTTAGAGAGGATGGAGGTGCACTGGGAATAGTTCTGCCTCAATCGTTCCCTGATCACTTGAATTATCATCACTGGAAATTTCCTAGCTCTAATTTCTACTAAAAAATAAAAATAGGCTTTACTAGCTTTAAGGTTGCTGTCAGTCTACTGGATTTAAATCTTGTGATATATATTTCATATGAAAGCTATAGCCAAAAATCGATTTAAAAGAAGCTGCAGCTTCTGATACCCAGTCACATATCTCTGGAAAGATAGATTACTGTAGAGATACACACTCCACCCTGCCTTAAACCCTGTGAATGCATGAGTGGGGAGGCAGCCAACCCACTGAACAAATCTAGTCCAAAACTAAGTACAGGGGAACTGGAGGATGGAGGAGGGGTGGGTTTTGCTTGAAAGTGACACCAGCTATGCAATCTGCCAATTCTGCCAGGGGCAAGTTTGGGATGCAGCCCAGCTTCTCAATAACCTTGTGCCGTGCCATGGAATCTCATGGATGCTGCGCTGCTAATCAACTGGCATGGGGTCCTGCCGGCTGTTCAGTCTCTGCCCTCACCTCAAACTGGTGACAGGAATGTCAAGGCTGCACCTACCAAACCTACTTCTAAAAGGGATTAGCAACCCCAGTTTTCTCCCCACAAAGGCTTTATGTGCCAGAAGGCCAGTCCAAGGAGAGAGGGGCTGCTGAGCCTCATTTCCTGCTGTAAAAGGGAAACGTGCTGCATGGCAGCGAGAAAGCCAGGATGTTAGTGAGGCATCCAGCTTTAAAGTGTTGAATGTGCTACCTGGAGCTGGCCAGTGCACTGGTTATTAGTGCCTGCTTGGAAATCTAGGAGGAGAGTGGAGTCATCCTTTTCCACAGAGGGAAGAGGAGCCATCAGACAGGGAAAACAGGGCTGCTTTCCTGAAGTTTTCCTGGGATAAGTAAGGTTTCTCCCTTGGAAACATCAGTAGTTGTCCTTATAAAGATCAAAGCAAGTCATAAGACTATGTCCTCAAACCTTTCCTTCCTCCTTGCTGCTGTTGAAATTCATTTAGCCAAGCCTAAAGTCAATGATACCCACCCTTTTACACAGAACATGGCTGACAGGACTGTCCGGGAGCACAGGCAGACGAGATGACGGCAAGCCAGGGCAAAGAGCCGACAGTACAGGACTAGGTAGGCATGTGAATTTGTGCATGCAGGCCTGGAGCGGTTCTATGTCCCTGTACTCTTGGAGACTTTGACTCAGTCATAGATGGAGATGGTAATATACCTCCCTGGTAGCAGAAGGAAGCTGGCTTGAAAAGAAAGGTTTGCTGGAAAGAAGAGAGTGATGACAGAGATCTCTGAGAAGGCTGAGGCTGAGACAAGAAGTCTAGGATTTAGAAAAAGAGGGCTGGATGAAAGAGGACTTGGAATAGGATGCTTGGGAAAAGAATGAGGTGCAGAAAGATAAAGGAAAGAATAGGTATGAAGAGAAAGACAGAACAAGGAAGGAGGATAGAGAGAAAGGATGTGGGGAATGCAGGAGGAGCAATTCAGTATGGGGAGACACATCAGCATCAACCAGGGAGGCATCTAGTGCTTGTGGAGACATGACACAGAGCAGCAGACACAGAGTAGAGCAGCCTTGTTAATAATATAACAGCAATGTCTTGATGCCCAAATGCAGAAGCCTCTCCAAAAAAAAAAAAAAACCAAACACATCACACACACACACCCCAAACGCACACACCGTAAAAACTACACACACACCCCTGGGTCAAGCTATCCACTGGTGGAAACATACCTGTGGATTAGTCACAAATAAAGGATGATGCTTTGATAGATTATTTTTAATGTCATAATTAATATCTATTCTTAAGTAAGATGAACTATTGAGAAAAGTGTAGGGTGCCCTGGCCAAGCATATAGCATCAGCTCTGTGGGCACAGAATGGACTTTTTCAGAGTTTATCAGTCCATTCAGTTACTAGTTTCCAAACTGGAGTTTGCTTAAAACAAACAAAACCCCCAAACAAACCCTGAAAACTGAACAAAAAAACCACCAAACAAAAACCTTAAAAAACCCCAGTGAGTTTGTTTTGTTTTAAAAAGTGACAGACTAAATAATTTTCCTTGTTTCAAATTACATCAAGAAACAAATATAAGCATTTCAAATGTCCATGCTATCAGCATTAATTGACATCTTCTACGCAGCCTGCAGTGTGCACAAGGGAAGATCATAAGCAAAATAGTTTATTGAATTTTGTTGTTTTGAGAGCTGCAGAGATGGAAATGTTAGTCCACAGTACTCAATCTAAACAGCCTTGAGTTTTGCTTCACATACAAATCATGTTAAAGCACAAGTCCACATCTGGCTAGAAGGAGAAACAAATGACACTTGGAAGGGGATGACTTTGAATATTTTAGACTGGGATTTTCAGAGTTACAGTGGGGATTCAGATGCACCATCCCATTAATTTTAACGACTACCTAAATTCCCTAGTAGGCTTTGAATAACCTCAAAGTTAAATTCTTGTTATTTTTGGATATTTCCTTTACTTGCCCCAGGTTTGTCCTTTCACACTGAAAAGAAAGAGGTGAAAAGAGTGTTCTGTGCTTTCCGCTCAGAAAGACCTCTGCAGAGACTTCACTGCCCAAGTTTGCAGTGGTCATTGTCACTCCTGCCTTCTCTCCCAAACACTCATCTCAAGCCCCCTGAATGCTATTTTTTTGCCATGTTGCTGACAGAGATTGTACAGATCACTTGGGAGAGAACGGTAAATCATAACTATATGACAAGCTGCTTCTGACAGCAAGTCCCTCTTGTCCTCTTTCTGGAACTTTTTGGACTTGGTTTTATGTGTTTTTCTGGTCTGAAATATTCTATAAATCTCTTTGAACCTTTCAGAGCCTCCCTTTGTATCTCACTCACACAGTTCTGCAATTACCTATTGGACTGGGAAGGTCCAGAGCTGACAACTCACTTTTAGCCTGGCTACAGTTACTATATATCATGTCACTAGCCAGCTCTTCATTAATTTTCCATATTAAATTTTTATGAAGAAAAAAATATTTGGGCAGCTATAGAATAGATGCATAAAGAGCAGTCACATAAAACCTCAAGCTCAACACCTTTCCATCTGCAAAAACATCCTTATACTTCTGGTTAGTTTAAAAAAGTTCTTCCTCAAAGAAATGTAAACACATAAAAACATGAGAGCTCTTTGAGGGAAAAGTGGTTTACCTAGCAGAAGGCAGGGACTGAGGCTTTCAGCGTTTTCACTGGAATTCAGCCTCTGTGCCCCAGTTTTCTCCACCATGATATATAAAAATAATAGCAGGGCTCATTTTCCTTGGCAAAAAACCCACCTTTTTTACAGATTTCGTTTTCCATAAAAGACAAAACAATGTATTTTATTTGAAAAGTGAAAATGGGGGGTTGCAAACTGAAAGGTAGGTTGCTTTGAGTAGCTCTTTAGGTAAAATCAGAAATTAAGAAATTGCTCTGCAGCTGGTAGCCACAGGTGCTATACACATCACATTAAGGTTGAAAGCTCATACATGTCATCACAAGCTCCTGCTTCCACATTTTTCATCAATATCAGTTCATCCCATAAGCTTATTTGCATGCAAAGAAAATGTACACTTGAGTCCAAGGCAGCTGATAACGGCTGAATTACTGCAGTCATTCGCAGTAGTTTCACTCCTACCAGGCAGGAGGAAGCTCAGCAGTGTGCCAGCAGAAACAGGGACAAAAAGCAAGGAAACAAGATGCGGAGAGGGAAAACAGTGGCAAGTGCAGCAGTGAGAGGACCACAAGAAGGATCAGAGCATTGGCAAGACTAGGAATAAAGAAGGTCAGATCCAGGGTCCACTAGGCCATGGAAAGGAGAGGCAGCAAAGAGGTTAGAAAGGGTACAGAAGATATTTTATAGCTAGAGGTGACTGCATAAGGAGGGGTATTGCTCTGCATACAATTCTTTTGCTCCATTTCATGCCACTCTGGAAGATTCACAAGGAAGAGAGGCTGCTGAGACCTCCACATGTTAGTGATACTTCCAAAATCTTTCTCAGACTGGAGCAGTTTACTCTCTTCCCTGATGCTCCAGGGGCAGGTCCGATTACTTCTTTCCCTTTTCACACTCTGCTGATGCTGCCCTGAGATGCATCACCCACTGCCTGCTGCTTCCCCTCTGGGTCAGCAGCACGCTGGCTCTGCAGGCGCCTTGCTGAGCAGTGCTCGCCTCCCACCCTCCAGCGCACAGTGAGCATCTCCTAATTGGATTCCTATACTCAGTAAGTGAATACAGTGAGCTACCAGCAAAGGGCAACATTGTCACCGTTGCTCCCCCTTTACACACCCATCTGATTTCTTTCACAACACCACTGTGTGTAATTGCTTCCACTCTTCTGGCAGATAGGACCCACAACAGGCTGCTTATGGGGTGGCACGGTGGCAGCGAGGGATGCTGTCCAGCCTCACAAACTAAACCCTATGGCACATTTGCAATGGCTTGCAGAGTTTGGTAGCTCAGCTCAGAGTCCTGAATCAGGGAGGTGCCCTCATTCCAATACAAGAAGGAAAGACATGTTGCCATTCAGGCTGGTAATGCTGTGTCCCAGCTACAAGCAGGGAAGGAGGTATGAGACAGGAGACCCTGATATAAGAAAGATTGGTTTGGAGCCTCAAGTAGGCAGCTATTAAAACAACCAACCTCAGTCCTCAGTTATAATCTTGAAGAAGCCCTTCTTTGTATTGGTTCATATCTGTACAAGGTGAATTAGCAATGCTTCCACCCACTGATTCTCTTTAGACATCAGGGCAGGGATCACAACTGTGCATGTCGCCTGTTGCCACACTAACTGTGGACACGGGTATGCCTGCAGATCACAGGTCTACCCTGGGCAGAGAAACCAGCTGCACTTCTGGGAGCAGGGCAAGCCTGGTAGCACAGTGCTGCGTTCCAGCCAACAACCCTCGATGCTCAGCGGAGCTTACGACCCGGGGCACAGGGACACACCAGCACACTTCTAGCACAAGCTCATCCACAGCTAACCAGAGGTCCTGCACTGCATTGCC
>NW_009614714.1:121997-126603 GCF_000690535.1 Cariama cristata | reverse complement strand
TTCCGATTGTCTCAAGCTCCAGACAACAGGGCTTTGTGTTCAGCTGAGACATTCAGGAAGGTCTAGGACACTCTGAACAAATATGTGCAAATAAGAAATTGCTAGATTAGTTAAGATTGCTCTTTTTACTAGCTGTAAAATTGAGGAAACAGAAAGCTAAGGATGAATCACTGCAATAATAATGCCACTCAAATAGCAAAATCATACTTAATACCCTAAAAATAAAGTTGAAAGCTATCCTCAGTTCCACCTAAGGAGCATTTGAGAAATATTGTTATCAATACTTCCATATACATTTCAGAATTATCATTCTAAGCTAATTTTGTCACACTATTTACTCTCTAACAATCTTTGAAAGAGATGAGACATACAGTTTACTTATGGTTTATTCACATCCTTGAAAGACATGTAACGTCAGTCATTTGAAAAAGTCTTATCTGATTCCACAATATTCAGCAGTACATTAGTAACATGTTTTACAATTTTTTTCTCCTGTATTAACAACATAAGGAAATGCACAAACATAAAAATCTTAAGAATGGGAATAAAAGTTCCACGAGTGTAAAAATCCAAGGTAGCCATAAAGCAGTGATTATGAAGAGTGGCAAAGGACTTCCAGGTCTAAAGAACCAAAACTGACTGGTTGTAAAGTGCTTTCAATTGAAAATAGGAAAAGCCTTAGAAACAAAGAAAAGGATTTTGTTCTTGAATCAATACAAATTCACAGTGATTTCTGTGTCCTTCCTTATAAAGGGTTTAATCTTTAAATAATTCTAAAATAAAATAAAGTAACAGTAATTTAAATCTTTAAAGCCCCATGAAAATGGCACATCTCATTGCAATTAAGACTACCATGCACCTGTGTTTCCCTGGAAATTAAATGGTTTTCCAGCCAAATACTTTATCAAGGCAAACATTGTCCAAGCTGTGCAGACATCTGATATACTGGCAGGTCAAATACTTCCATGGAAGAGCAACAACTCCTACAGGGCTACCCATACAGCCAGAAGTCCTCTACAAGCATGTGGATCAACTCAGTAGCAACTCCACCGCACACATGTGCAACTCTTTATCTTAAAAGAACTTAAATCCGTGAATTCTGTTTAATTCAATATATACACAATATACATACATTCATAGTTCTGTGATACACTTAAAAAAATCACCTCTGAAAGCAGACACTAAAAAACCCAATCAAATAACCCACAGTTCTATAGCCCAGCAAGTTTTTAGATGCAATATTCTCTAAAACAAATCTTTCCTTCTCCCCATACAATAAATAATCCAAACCAACTGAGGTTTGCTTATCTCCGAAGTTTTAAATACATGAAGAATCACTATGCAAAGTGAATTAACACAGTGATGTCACTTTAGCTAAAGGTTGTGAGGTTATGCATAAAATAGCATTTGCTTCTATGGATTGATTTTTCTGGCACTTGCTAAGTTACAAGAACATTGCATTTGGTCCAGGAGTGGCACTGGAGAAGCTTGAGCCCTCAGAGAAGTAAACTACCAAACAGCTGTTTGTAAGCAGAGTTGAGCCCATGGCTAATGATCACTTCTGGCAGATGGCATCAACATTTTGGCCATTAAAACAGCTCAAGGAACAACACATGCTTCTGGCAGAGGGCCCTAAAAGAGGAAAGAGGCACCACCAGGTTGAAAGTAATCACCTTTAGGATCTTAACCCAAAGCATTCTAAGCAGTTTCCAAAATGTGGGGCTCCGCACTGGCACACTTTTGGAGGGACCCATCTTCCCCACTGAGACGATACCCTTCTCTTAAAGTAATGCTGGGTCTCAGCTCTGTCTGCGAGTGCTCTAGTGGCTGGTGGGATATGGAAGTTTAAGTGCTGCTCTACTGTAGCAATCCCCCTTCACACTATGCATTCTAGAAGTTACACTGAAATGAAAACAGCTGAGAAAGCTCCCTTTCCACAGGCCAGTGGTGTAAAGCTTTTGCTGATAGTTACTGTTTCTTAAGTGGAGTGATGTTGGCTGAAAATCCCCTGAACTTGAGAATCAGGAAGCCACAGCTTGCTTTGCCAGAAGAGTCATTTAAAGAAAGAAACATGCCCAAACAGCTCATACACTCTCCAGGGGTGGCCTGGGACTGTATTACCTGAATAAAAGGGATGCATGGCTGGTGCAAATCCCTGTGTCCATAAGCATCTCCTCTTGCTTTGAAAGCTCTGTCTTCTAAAAGATAGATCCACAGATGTTCAAATCTTAGCTAGGGTGTGCTGCATGTCCACTATGAGCATGGTAAGGGCAGCAACAGGATCAGGTTTTAGTCTCACAGCTTCCCCTAGCCTGGCTGGCAAAAAGAAACAAAAGTTCTTTCCATGGCTGTGATCCTGAGTACTGACAGCAGATGCAGTCATGCAAGGGTCATTCATCCTAATGTCTGATTTCCAACACCAGCTTTTTCCTGCAGCTCTGCCCCAGTACTAGTTCTTTGTTCTGCACCATATCCACAGCTGTAAACCAGGGGAATTCAGGTCCTGCATTTCTCAGGCTCCAGGACCCACCAATCCAAGGATACTTCAGCATTTAATGAGCTGCCTTCTCCTTTGACAGGCATGTCTCCAGACAGGACAGTTTTGACTAGAGCAAATATATTCTACATGTGTTTTTGATTAGGATCCACCCTGTTGTCCCAATATATTCCCTGCATTGCTTTATGCAGTGTTACACAAGGTCAGCTTCTAGATCTACATGTAACATGACATAATTATCAGTGACAGGGCACAAAGCCCCAGGGCAACACAGAAAGGGAGGCCCATGCTGCTCAGATCAGGTGTCCACAGACAGCTGTTCACTTGTCACATAGGTGACATGTGAATAGCATGTCAAGTTTCTGCCTTTTGCAGAGTTTTGACTTTATCTTGCTAAATTGCTTGCTCTTCCTTTAATAGCCAGCACAGCCAGACAGCCAGGTTGGCCACAAGGCATTTCCAAGAGGTATGTTTGTGTTACCATCACCTTGATGTTCAGAGCTGGCTGGCATGCCAAGGAGCACATGAGACCTGAAGGAGCTCTGAGATATAGCAGCCATTAAAAAAAAAAAAAATTTCCTGCTACCTACAAGCCACAATGGGTGAGCTGCTATGTGTCAGTGCCAGTGCTGATGGTTATGCTGAGAGAGGCTGTGGGCTTTCTGTTTCCTGCAGATACACAGGGAGTTAATGCTCAAACACTCTTTGCAAGAGAGGGAAGTAGCCACAGAGTCCTCATTCTCCAGATACGGCTGGGACCACTCTCCCACTGAAACCTTGGGCAGTTCAGCATCCAAAAGCCTTCAGAGATGTTGGGGTGCACCTTTCTCTGCCACATATTGAGTACCCTCCATCCCTGCTGTCTGCCTTGGCAGCAGTGTCTGACCTTGCTTTAGTAGGTTGGCTTTTGCCTCCTCATTTTGCAGTGTGTCGTCCGATGGCTGCTGAGAGAGGCTGACCCATACACAAAGGTCAAACTTTGCCTAAGCTTTCACAGACTGACTTGAAGTGCTTCTCAACTGGGACACATTCCTGTTAGCCCTAAGTGATCCAGGACAGCCTTTGTACCGCCTTAAGCTGCATCAGCTACATGTTGTCTGAAAGAAACTGTATTACATGGCCTGTAACATACTTGCACTCACCTTCTCAATTTCTATTCAACAGGTGGGAAATCTGAGGCACCAAACAATTCTGGGACTTGTACATCCTCCAGAAAGGAGAGAAATGCACTCACCTTTGCAGATTCTTGCCCTGTACATCCCTGTACATTGCCAGTGCTACCTCCACACACCAAAGCCAGAAACCACAGGTGACCTGTAGATGTGGATGCACTAAAAACAAAGTGAGCCCATCCCAGAGCAGGAAGGGGCCAAAGCTAGCCTGCAGAATGAGTTCAAAAGAACTATTAGGGGGAGTAATAACACAAGGGACTGAAGCAGGTGATCTGACTCCAACTGGGCTACAGGGCTAACCAATCCCACTTTCCAGCAAGGGGTATCTCTGCAGCAGGGAACATTTTTCCCTTTCTTTTCTGTGTTGTGGTGCTCAGCTGTCCCTGCATTTTGCAGGTGCATTCAGCTGAGACTCGTCACAGAGCCTTGTATTCAGAGCACATAAAAGCATACGCCTCCCCCTGTGCCCATGTGTCACAACAGTGTCAGCCCATGTCACCGATCAGAAATGAACTACAAACAGGGCTATTGCATAGCCCCCCCAGCACAGTTCTGGCCTGCCAGCCACAGAAAGAAGGCTTAAAAACATGACAGAGCGAGACACCTCTACAGGAAAAGAAAGATTCAATACAAGCTTTGTACCTTAACGTTTGCAATATTTCGCCTGCAAAACAGGGTTCTTGAAAGAGTGCATTTGACTTGCTCAAAACAGCCATTTCTCTAAACATCTCCAGGCTGAAAGGCTTCTTCTAGTCTTACACAAGCATGACCAGAATCATAATTTGGCTTGTAGCCTTTTTCCCCCCAAGGACCAGCCAAACTGCCTGCTGTATATCAGACTGTAACACAGGGGCATTTGGATCTCCTGTAACCCACCACCTGGTAGCTGTTGAAATGATCCCATTTCCTTCCATTTACTACTTGCTTCTTTCTTTCT
>NW_009614714.1:116729-121966 GCF_000690535.1 Cariama cristata | reverse complement strand
GTCGACACCCCCCCCCCCCCCAAAGAATTCAGTCATCCAGTCATATTAGGTGGTTCAGAGAATTTCTTAGCATTCAAAAAAATGCTGCTAAAAATGCAAAAATGCTCTTGGCTGTGTCCTGTCGAACTAAATCCAAACCTCTTCAGTTTTCAACAAGTCTCTGAGAACACATTCAATTGATATGAAATCAAACAGACAAGGAAGTTTTGCTGGAGTCAGTCAGTTTTGCTGAGGGTAAATCACACCCAGCTTTAACCCACAGCCATGCTCTCCAGCCAGCAAGACTATTCTGGAGTCACATAACCAAGCGCAGATACACAAATGCATTATGTCCCATTAGGCTGTTCAGTAACGGTCTTTTTATAAAATTCTGGTTACATGTCAGCTGCCTTCTGGAAAGAAAAGGCCATGTGATGAATGGAAATAGTCTAAGGGCAAGTTTAGTCTGGGACTTACGCTCCTTGAGGGAGGTTTTGTCTTTGTTTGCAAAGAAAAACATAACTGATCTGGTAAACTGTAATACAGTAATTTTAATTTGTTAAATGGTTAGGAGGGAAGCCAGACTTCTTCTAGAGTATTGCATGTTTTAGAGAGTCATACTATATGTCGTACATCTCCTTGCCTACTTGGATTTTACCTGAACACACCACCATCTTTTGCCTAAGATGAGGCATGAACCCATTTTTCTCCGGGTAGGTATGCAGCCTACATGCAGATGCATAGGTGAGAGGAGAGGGGCTGTATGTGCCACATAACAGAGAACAGGGGAGGCGCACAGGTCAGAGCACACTGCTGGGGAGTCAGGGTGGGAGAGACACTGGCACCAGGCATGGGGTTTGGAGATGGCTACTAAGTTGCAAGGGGCGGCGTGCTTGTAAATACAGTGTGTCCAAGCCAATGCCTGCCATCCTGCGCGTGCTCCACAAGCACGGAGTTTCCCACCTGGCTCCATCCCCCAAACACACAGACCAAGCAGGACAATTTGGATCAAAGCAAACCCAGCATATGGTAAGGCAGGGGGATCTAGCCCATCAGCAGGGGCTCACCAGCCCCTCACCACTCAAGAACACCAGAAAGATCCTGCTTTCTGCCATCCTGGTACATCCCACAACAACAGCCACTGCACAAACCCAGAGCCCCGTCCAGAGTGATGTACCTTGCTAGGAAGCCTTCATGAGTCCCCAGGCTGAGCAGAGGAGGCAGATCCAATAGGAAGGGTTACCACATCCAGGGACCTCTAGATGCAAGGGAGGACACCAGAAGGGCACACACATACGGGCTCTGGGACAAGCCCTCCCCACAGAGTCCCCCATGCTGAGGGCAGGGGAAGGCCCCCCCCCCTTCCCTCCATGTGTGTGGGCCAGAGCAGGGCAAGGAGACACACAGCCGCGTGAACAGCCAGCCATGTGCTGAAGGGCAATTAAATTCCTCATTAGCTGTAATTAGCAGGCACCTGACACCCCTTAACAGAAGCCCAGCAGCAGAGGGGCCCCTGCCTGGCAGGAGAGGGCCAGTGGGAAGCCAGTTTTTGTGGCTTGTTTTATCAGCCCCTATTTCTCCAAGCTCCCTGCAACTGTGCTGGAGCCTCACCAGAGGCAGCACCTGTGAGCATGAGCCTGATCCGCAGCTCACTGGAGTCAGCTGGGGACCCCCACTGATTTCAGCAGACTGTGGTTCAGACCTTCTCTGAATGGACTGGAAATAACAGCCCAGGAGAGCTAAGCCTTGGGCTGAGCTGCAGCCACCAGCATGAGCTGCTCTGGGGTCTGTGTGCACCAAGTGAACCAAGAGCAACTCCCATTAATTATCCCACCTCTTCTGCTTTGTGCTTCTGTCCCCTACAAACGTACAAAACAAGGTCTACAAAAGTCTCCTTCCCTGGGTGAGATCTTTTGCCAGCTGTCTCACCCAGATGAAATCTTCAAGCAGCAGGAACTTCACCTTGTACCTCCAAGGCAGATAAAAGGTTAACCTGGGCAGAGAGAAATGCCAACACTCTTCTTGTAGTCAGACATGTTGTCCATTGCACTACTTGTCCCCAGCAAATCAAGTAGGTCAGGCAATATCATCTTTCCAGCTTCACGGCCAGAAGGAAAGGGACCCCTAAGTGGGCCACTGACCTTTTGGTACTACTTGGTTGCTTCAACATGTGTGGGTGGCAAACTGCTTTGTCTCCACAAGGATGTTGATGTGTGTGGTCTAAAGGACCTTGATTATTTTCAAGGCAAAATTATCCTAGGGATGAGGGACACCAAGAGGCAGGGAACAATCAAAGAGAAGAGAGGAAAAACTTGCAAGTGCACACTCTTGCTCTTGCTTCACTTTAAATTCATTTTAAATTGGGCTTTGCTAACTGGGTGCAAGGCTATGAGCTGAAGCTATTAAATCATCAGGCAGTATTGCGTTGTTTCTCCCTGTGATTTCCATGCTCTCACCAGGCTGGTGCAGCTGCCAGCAGCGAGAGCACTGAGAAGCAAGCGGGAACAGGTGGCAGGGCAGACAGGCATGTTGGGTGGCTGCAGCAGAAGTACTCGGACAATGTTTGTTGAACAGTCAGCAAGACAAATGTTCACTCTGCTTTTTGTAGGGGAAAGGCTTTAGATCCTCCTAAAAGCCTGCCCCATCAGCTGCTGACCTGTTTATTGTATGTCCACATCTTTTGATTAGTTCTTAAGCACCTGGCCTTCACTTTACAGCATATGATCTTCCTACAAGCCTTAATGTGTTTATCTTCACAGGTAAATGTGAGGGAAGGGAAGAACTACTAACTCCCTTGGATAGAGCAGATCTTTTGATGCAGGCCTGTTATATCCTAGGCTAGCCACTAAATCCCTTCAGTGTTTAGTGGTCTCCAACTCATTCTTTAAGTCATTCATTATTTATAGTATATGCCTGGCTGTATGGTATTTCATTACCTCTGGAGGAGGATGGCAAACACAAAGAGATGTGAATCTCTGTGTCCTCCTTAGCCTCAGAGACATTGCAGGACTTCAGACCCTTTGGAGCTAATCCCATGCTCTTTTAACTCATTTGTAGAGCTACTCTTTATAAGAGGAGAAAGGATCAGTCAATGTGATGTATAGGTCCTATATTTTCACTTTGTTACCATCATATTGAGCCTGCAAGCTGAATGTAGAGAAAAGCTTGTAGGAAGCAACATACCACAAAAAAAAAAAATAACAATGCCATTATTTCTAGTTCAAATTTAATCTCCAGCTATGGTTCTTGCCATGACTCCACAAGACTAAAAAGCCCTCCACAACTAGGTAAATTCTTCCCGTGAAGGCACCTACCAGTCTGAGCAAGGCTCCTCTTTTTTTTTCTTGATGCACTAGGTAGCCTGAGCTCTCCAGTTCCCAAACTGCAAAGCAATCACAAACATACAGATAATTTTTTAGAGTGCGTGTATGGCTTTCCACTGCATCCTCTCTAATTTTTCAGTTTCTTTAAAAGTAAGCCCTGTTTTAAAATGTCCACAACAAAGGTTTGGAAGGGGAGGCAATATCTTTTATTAGACTAAATGACATATAGCTGGAAAAACTAGACAAGCCTTCAGTTAGTGAAGACTTTTGCCTGATGATAGGTACTACTTTTCTCCAGCATCCCTGCCTTGCTTATAGCCTTAAACCACCTCATTGTCAGCAATTCCACTACCACAAAGAAAGCACAGAAATCTTAGAAAGGCTGGACATTTAATCTGTATTGCCACAAAACAGCATTATTATGAGGACCGCACTGCCTGGACCGGTTTGTTGTTGTAGGATAGCTCACCAGTACCAGGCAGCTCCTATTTCTTAAACATAAATTACCACTAAAACTATTTGTTTGAGTTCAAACCCAACAATTACATACTTGAATTGCAATAAATTAGTTATGTAGGATAGCACAGAGAAACACCAAAAACTACATTAAGTCAAGGGGGATATAGTAAATATTTTGATAAGCTGTTGTCAGAGCACAAGGCAGATACTTTTAAGCTGTGTCTTTAATCTCTGTTGATTGCAGATAATGGGTGAGCTCCCTCTGCCTCTTCCTGATTTCTCTTCTCCTCAGACTTTGAAAGTTAGGATTGGAGTAAAACAGCCTCCCACCTTCAGGCAGGTTTTGGAATAAAGGATGTACAGTGGTTACCTGAGCTGAGACCCTGTAGTTGTCTTTCGCAGCAGCTAACACAGTACCTGGGGAATAACCTAATGCCAAAATATCACATGTACAGAGAAAAAAACATTTCAGGAAAGCATCCCTTCTAAAGAGAATGAGGCAGACTGTAAATCTATCCAGCGCAGCCTCCCCTACAGCTGGGAAGGTCTCTCACTTCAGATTCCCTCCATCTATCTTTTCGGCATCAGTCTGTCACCACAGAAAGCTGCTGACAGATGGTCCCGATTCACACAGCCATGCAGGAAATCTCCAAAACCCATTATCACTGTGCAGGAATTCATCTCACAGACTGGCATCCCTGCCTACCAGTGTCTGCAGTTTAATATACTGAAGTCCCATCATCATTGTAGCTGCATCTTATTTATCTAGCTTTAAAAAAATTTGAAAAAATCAGAAGCACCATGAGGCACGCTCTGCCTTGTTCAATAATGATAGTGGCAGCTGCTTGTGCCAGAGGGCTGGGACTGGTTTGTTCTTTTCCTCAGAAAAAAACAGACTTCAGAGAAGGTCAT
Organism: Cariama cristata; assembly: GCF_000690535.1. NCBI lineage: Eukaryota > Metazoa > Chordata > Aves > Cariamiformes > Cariamidae > Cariama > Cariama cristata. The sequence continues at coordinate 117,293 of NW_009614714.1, read as the reverse complement.
AAAGTTGCAATCAGAGTAGATCTGCCCTGTGGTCCTTCTTACCCAGCAGCTTGTTCCCAAGAGCAGTGTGGACCTGGCAAAGCAGCTCTGAGATAATCTCTCAGTAGATCCTACTCAGTAATAAGGATTTCTCTACCTGCCCCCATAACCACCCCACCAGACTTGCATGAATACAGCACTGTCCACTGCCGCTGCCTTGATACCAGCATAAGGGAACACATACTGGCATTTCTGTTCCTGCACAGCCAGGGACATAAGTTGTACCAATACAAAAGGCATCACATTCTCGACACTAAAGCCGAGTTGATATGACTACTTTGGCTTAAACATAAAATTACATCTTTACAGCATTATACTAACCAAACTTTTATGAGGAGATCAAGACATAGAGAGTGACCTAGTGAAAAACAAAGTCTAATAGTACAATGAGTAAAAAAAATTATTCTGGATCAATTATTTACATGCTGCCCCAAACCCCACATCTTTAGACCTATTAAGGACAGAATGTTTATTTTATGGCTAAAGAAAGATACCAGTAGATACAAAAAGCTATTTCAGACATTA
>NW_009614714.1:71806-116698 GCF_000690535.1 Cariama cristata | reverse complement strand
CATTCCTGCATGGTGAAAACTATTGTGTACAGAAAGGGCATAGAGAAGGAGCCTTTGAGAAATGTGAATAAGAAAATAAATCTCCCTTTATTTGCCTTGGAGAGTCTTTTTTTGATGTCAGCTCAACTTTTCTTTGAAACCTTTACCATCAAGTTGGATACTGCAAAAGAGAAACAGAGATGTTTATTTATCAGCAGAGAATTGCAGGCCAGTCTCTGCCCAGGACGGTCTCTGTCCTCTTTACAACTGCTGCGATGGCAAATACATCTCCTAACCCTGGATAACAGTATTGCCCAAGATAAGGAGCCCCAGCAGCAGTATGCAAACCCCATCTGGATCTGGGGCACCCAGAGGGACAGTGTGAAAATATTCACAGCAAAGGATGAAATGGCTTGACATTGCATTTGTCATATTCTATTCTTTATGAATGTAGAAATACCCAGTTTTTTCCTGTACCCTTCCCCAGGATGGTGGGAAAAATCACCATATTTCCTGAATGACTGAGTGCAAAAAGGACTATATGGAGTTAAAAATGAGCTTGTAGGGCAAAGCTAAAAAGACAAGGTTTTCTCATGTATACTTCCAGTGCAAAAGGAGCCTTCCTGTTAAATTCCTTGGTAATTTCATAATGTAAGAGTCACCCAACACAAAAGCACTGAGAAGTATGTTAACTCCTTGAGTACCAGGAGGCTACAGCCTATGACACACTCAGTATTTTCTCTTCTCAGCCCCTACCCACAGCCCCCACCATCCTCATCATACATGAACCACGCAGAGAAACAAACTCCCTCCACAGCAGACTCCTCTCTGGGGTCCGAAGCTCCAAGTGCAGGGACCATGGGTGGGAGGTTTGTGCTGCCAGCACCTGGTGGTGGGACAGGGGCTGGGATCTCACACAGGCTGCTCTCAGACAGCAAACGATCTCCAGCATGAGCTGGATTTGGGTTGGTTCCTGGAAAGAAAAAATTTGAGCTGCTTGGTTACTGTGTTTGGGTTTCCTTCAAATGTGTCTTCACTGGCAGTGGATATGTTTCAACATGCACACATTAACTAGCCTCCCTCCTCCCAGGGATTAGAAAGCCTCAAGACATAATTTTACTTCTACCCAGAAAATATGATTTCCTATTGTCACCAGTGCCAGCAATTCTTGTTAATGTTTTAAAGAGAGTTTTACCCCTCTTGTACATCACTATGATCTTCACAATCTCTCCCCAATTAATAGCTGTATATAGTAGATGGGGAAACTCAACCAGGTGGTGGATCAAGGCCATTGACAGAGACTCCCAGCACCCAGGAAGCTCTGGGCACTGCTCGTGGGGTTACACGTGGGGCAGGTGCAGTGAGGGCTCTGGAGAAGCAAAGGACACAGCCACAGCCTGGGATAAGAGCACATAGCTGCAGCCCGTGGCCTGAAGCAGAGGCTGCAGACCATTGCACCATTTGTACACCACAGGAGAGCAAATCCTCTCACTTCAGCAGGTGCGAGACCTCCTGAGACCAGGTCTTAGGTGGCTTCAGACAGATCCTCTGTGCTGAAGTACTGCTTTCTCTGCCAGAAAAGTCCTGATCCATTTTCCCCACCATCACAAACCTTAATACCTTCAGCCAGCTTCTTGTTTTCAGAGATTGATTTCAGGAAACCAAGATGCCCAGCTTACAAACTCAAACTGTTTTGTGCAGGTGATCTCTAAAATGAAGACTAAATATATCTCCTCTAAGGTGATCTATTAATATTGATCCAGGCTCTGAGCAAATAAATGAATGTACTTCTACTATTTGGATGGCTAAATATTTCCAATTAAGAGTGTTACGAATGATGCATAATATGTTTGCTTTGGAGGGAGGCTAAGGGTTTAAAGCTCATGTTAGAAACATTAGCTGCTGTCACTAATGTGACTTGCTGACTTGAGTGTTTATTTTTTCTGATTTTTTCCCCCATTCCCTCCAATTTTTCAATTAAAACTTAATCGCCTGCCCACTCACTCACTGCAGAAGTGATAGGGAGATTATAAGCTATCATAAAACCTTCTCCGGTCTCACATTTCTCTCTGGCAACACAGAGAAAAGGTCAGTTCTAGTACAGGCCTACACACTAAGCCACACTTTTATTGCAGTCTTGTGGCTTAAGCATTTGCTTTAGAAATGTGCATTGGATGGTGTGTTCATGTCCCGTCTTTCTTCAGCTTTGCCTGAGTGTCTTCTAGTGAGCTGCATTGCCATCTCATCAGCAGAAATCAGAATTCAGCTCCTGAGTGACATACTTCTTGTACCTTTCCCTGACTTGGGTATGTTGATTTGTTTCTATGGCGTATTTCCGTATGTTGAATCAAACTAGGGTCATCTCTGCATATGTGAGATAAGCAAAGAACAGCAGACAGCTAGGCAGCTATCAAGTGGAGAGAAAATTCTGCAAAGATCATTACCCTGCTATTGAAAGCAGGCTGAGCATGGACAGTACACCACCTTACTGGCTAGGAGACAATAACTGCCTAGTGCTATTGCATGCATTTCCTTAAATAAGCCTGTAGCTCTAAAATGAGCAAGGACTTGTTTAAGCTTGTAACCAGAGCAGTGGCTGGAGGGAAGCTATAAAGGGAGTTTGTATACATGTGCAATGATAGCAGCAAGAGAAGAGATTAGATAAACAAGATCGTTTACAACATCATGTGCCTCACAAACCTCTCCTGGCAGGAGATGTATTACATCCACTCCAAAACAATTAGCTGGCCTGACAAGCAGGGAATATTCACTGGGGGTAGGTAGCAAGGGTGATTTGTCGTTGAGACCCCTAGGCTATCAGAAGAGCAGAGGCCAGGGTTTTCCTGAACTCTTTTATGGCCAGCTGTTTATTTTTAAGAATGAATTTATTCTTCTTCTTGGGTTTAGTGCAGTTGCCATGCTAAAAGAGCTGTTGTGAGCATTGTATCCTTAGAGAAGGAGCCAGGGAGAAAGATGGGTTTGGTTCCCCAGGTTTACTGAGTGCGGTGGAGGTCAGCAGCTTGGATCTACCTTGTGCAGACAAAGCAACAGGGCCTGGAAACATCATAGTGATCCTCAGCACCGACACATCAGGCACAAGCTGCCATCCCTGAGCAGGTTTTCAGTCCCCCTGCCTCCAAAAGGGAGCATAAAGGCTCCTGAAACAAGATTTTCACCTTGTACTGCTGTAAATTAAGAGAATCATTCACCTGCAAGGATTTTTTTTCCCAAGGTACTGAACATGGGAATTGGCTCAAGGCTTTTCAATAGTATGGGGAAAATTCCCCTTTCATTTGCATTTTTAGGGATGGCAGATTTTACAGATGCAGCAGAGGTGGTCCTGAGATAGAAGTGTAAGGAACCAGTGGGGTTTTGAGGGCCCAGGAAATGTTTCAGAGTAGCTCCTTGCTCCTTCAGCTCTCACCTATTTCATACCACCCTGAAAACAGCCTTACTGAATTCTTGCCATTCTCACTGGCTGGAACTGCCACATATCTGGGAGAACCCCATGCAACAATCAACTGCCTGAACTAGACCACAAAGGAACAAAACGAGGCACAGAGCTTGCTGAGTCTGCAGTGCCCTGGAGAAGATCACAGACCTACTGGCAGAGCCATGGAGGCCTGGTGCCCATCACCCAGACAGTGCTCTTTTCCATGGTCCTGGTTAGCTGCTGGCTATGTTGGGGGAGTGCATGAGCCAGCATTCACCTGAACTAGAGAGTCATGAGTACAGCTGCTCTGTATCTTTATGAAAAATATTACTTGTCATCCCTTGTTACAGATAGTAGACCATTTTCATCCGGATCCTTTTGGCATTCCCAAGGATTGCCCAGATAGCTGGATGAAAAATGTTTGCAACCACTTTCCATATCTGATTGTTTTTCCTCATTTGAGCTTGGTCTCTGAGAGCCCGTGGCATTATGCCCATTTCTGATTGGGAGGCTGAAAGATTTTTAAAAGGAGAAAAGTAAACAGCAGATAATAATAATATAACCTTTCTGCCAGGTGGTGTTAGCAGTAGGAACAGGCAGAGTCAGACAGTGTCTAGAGTTTCCATTTAATATAACTAAAATAAATGGTTCTAGCCTCCACCTAATACCTTGCCCTCTAGAGTTTTAGGAATGCAGACTGTAAATCTCTGATCACTTTTAATGCCTGTTATTTTCTGAGCCTAGAGTTTATGTTACTCATCAGCTGACTGAACTAAAACCTTTCTGAGAACTCCAGGCTTCCTGGTAAAAATCCCCCTAGGCCTCACCTGCCAAAGAGTCCAGTGCCACTGCCTTCAAATCGTAACAAGGCACCTTAGCTACTGTCTTTCCTATGGAGCTCTGCCTTTCTTCCCTTGTAGGACACTCAGGCCACTACTACCACCTGGCAGAGACCACCTTAGTAAAGGAGTAACTATAATTGAAAGAAGATCACATGCAACGTTTCTTCAAAACAGACTTGTGACTTGTCTACAGTCACAATACCAGTCGATGAGGTAGCCATCTAGTGCAGCTGCTAGTCCCCCCAGTGTCCCTTAGGCTTCCCATTGCCCTCTGGAGGAGCTTGGCTAATAGACAGACAGTGAAGAAAGTAACATTTTGTCCAAGAAAAGATGCGAAGATCTCACTGCTTGGCTGGAGGGCTGTGTTCATGTACAAGTGCATCCACTCAGCATCCTGGCAGAGGAGCCTATGAGAGATGTGTTTCCCATGTGAAGAAAAATAACAGGGACGGCAGTGCTTGATGGTGACCTTTCAAAGACCAATGGTATCCAGCAGCTATACTGCAGTGTTTGAGGCCCTACCACCATGAAGGAAAGCATAAGTATCCATATGAAGGCATCACCACACAGAGGAGTTTTATTTGGGAACCAGAAAGTCTCACTGTGGTTTGGGAAAGGATTTTCCTTCGCTGCCCTCATTCCAGAGCTACAGGAAATCTTTTAGATAGACTGGATCCATGCCACAGCGTGCCTTGAAGATGTAGTCCGAAACTTGTACTTGATTCTCATGAGGAAAGTTACCCAAATATGGCCTGTGTCTGGTGTGCAGCAGTCCTGAATTTCTTTACCCTAAGTGGCTCCTATGCTGACAAAAATGGAAAGGTAGACCTGTCTACGTGTTAAATATCATGGAAAAAATTCTAAACTTCAGCTATTTCCCTAATCTCCCACCAGGCAATATTTTTCAAGAGTCAATGAAATAATGACAGAAAATCCATTAATAGGTAAAAAATCTTATATGGAGTTCTAGATGGATGGCTTTTTCTTTTTTCCATGGACTAAACTCACATTCAGTATTTGTGATGCAGAAGAAATATTATCCATGACACCTCAATAGCAGATTTTGCAAGGAAACTGTCAGGAGTGATCGGGCTTTCCATAGTGGCCTCCCACCTCCCTACTGTGAGTTGAATAGATCAAATCTGTTTCCAAAAGCAGTAAGCCACTTAATTGATACCAAAGCTTAAAGATGCTTTCTAAGGCTAATCAACTGGTTTCTTTTAATACAAGACAGAGCAGAAGGAGATCCTGCTCTACTGAATCAGGAGAGGAGCCAAAGCAGAGGTTGCCTCCTTGCTAGATCAGGCTGTCACTGTCTCCTCTAATACCCTAACCAGAGCTGACATGGTTTTCACATGCTGGGCTGCCTCCTTGGGTGGAAGATCAAAAAACTACTAAAAGCAATCATATCCTGTACCTACAAAGAGCATAACCATATTTGAGACACCCATTTGAAGGAAGACATCTCCTTTGGGCACCTGCACATATGTTCCTTGGTGTGGGGATCCCATAGTTTGAAATGGACACCTGCTGCTTGAGCTCACTGATGCCTCACTGAGACTCATTGCCTCAGATTCAGTTATGACACTGGTTTGACTATTATACTATCTTAACACTGTTATAGCAGTAATCTCAGAGCTGGATTTGCTGAATTTTACACATATATGTTTATTCCATTTAACAAAACCCACTGAAAGCTCTCATAAAAAGATCTTTGCCGCTTTTTTCATTTGCAGCAGGACTGGTGAGTCAGAGAGCAAAGATATTCAACTAAGGTATTTAAAGACACTTTAAAGGCTGAGTTTCTAAATGAATGCCGCTGTCCCTCCTTTCCTCCACATTACAGATGCCAGCAGACAGAAGAAGAGACAGAAGGGTGGTTGTGCTCCTCTACCCTGGGCTGCAGAGGAGGAACCCTGCAGCGTTCGGTACCCGCTGATGTTTCTGGGGCTGGAGGCTTCATGCCCAAGCATACTGCACTGCTGGCAAGACAGAAGGCAATGGAAGCATTTACAGGGCTATGGCTTTACTTGTGAGGCTACAGCTGAACAATATCCATAGGGGAAAAGATCTTCAAAGACAGACTGTTTGCTGCCTCAGGCAGAGTTCCTACAAAGACTTTTAAGCATCTGAGTCCTATTTTCTATGGATGATCCAGATCTTAAAAATAGTAGTGTCTGGGGAGTAATAAAATACATCCACTTACGGATCTGCAAATGTTTGGGTCAGGAGTTCAGACCATTGGAAAAATACCTTCTCCATGGGAGGAAAAGGAAAATCCAGAGACCCCACTGATTTTGGTACAGAGGCTGAATAGTCCATATTTCTTTGGAGGCTTATTCAGCCCTTTAATTTATACAGCCACACTTTACCACATGTGTCCAATGTACCTCCCTGCTAAACTCTTCTCCTTCCTGGCCTTTCAAGTGTAGAATCTCACCTGCTTGGATGTCTCTGAATGATGCTAATAGGAAAACAACCTTTGAAATGCCAAACAGATGTGAAAATGCATCTGATGAGGAATGTATGGGTGGTACCTATCTGTCATCATCCCTTTCACCATCCCGTCTCCTCCCCTTTCATCTGGTGCCCACTTCTGCCAAGCTACAGACAGGGGAGCTAGGTGAAATGCAAGACAGAGCCCTGTTTAACCTGACCTGTTTCTGCAGTGTGAGCTCTCCACAGGTCTTTACCTGGCTGTGTGAAATTCAGCTTCGCTTCACTGAACATTTACTTTGAGGTGGAAGTGTAGTGCTTAGGTGTTTTGGGCAGGTTCCTACTGAAGAGGCAGTCCACCTTAACAAAAATTATAAAGATAGGAAATCTTAGAAGTAATTTGTACTCACATAGAAAAAGCACAGTTGTCACCACCACCCACGTGTAGCCTGTCTAAGAGGTTGTTACCTTTATTCTCAGCTGCCCACATTATTTTTAATTTCATTTTCTTTTTCCCAACCTGCTCTGAGAAAAAGTTAAACACTTTTAGACAAGCAGGGTTTTTCTGGTCAGAGGAAAATGCTTTTTTTCAAAACAGATGTTTTTCCTGTGAGATTTTTTTATAACAAAAAAAAATTTCTGGCAAAATAAACACAGCCCTTATTATAGTGATCATCAGAACTTTGTTTGATGGAAATATAAATGCAGGTAAAAACTGATAAGCAGTGTATGACTAGTTTCTAGCTTAGAAAACAAAAATCACATTCTCCCCCCAAAAGTACAAGAAATTTGCTGCAGATCCCTAAGGACTTTGTAAAAATACACAGATACAGTCAAAATTTCTCAGTAGAATTTAAAAATAAGATCACGGTGAAACCAACAGAGTGACACCATCTCCAGCTTCTTTTAAGAAGGTTTTTTTTTTTTCCCTCCTTCAACCATTTTTCCTACATGGTAAATTCCATTTTCTATAGGTAATTGAATAGTTGCATTAACCAAAACTCTCCTACAGTCTTCTTAAGTTATAGTATTTCCCTGCAAATGCTTTGAAAGTGTCTGATTTCCAGTGCTTTCAAAACAAAGACGAATTCTCTCCTTCCCATTCTTCAGTGCCACATGGGCCAGAAAGCACATTCTTGTTGCTCATATTGAGAAAAGAGAGGACATGATTTGATTCTTACCCATGTCAGAATAGCTCTGCTGCCTGCAGTAGAATCACTCCTAAATTTTTACCACTATAAAGAGAGACTTAAACTCTTCTTTTCACAGTGTCATTTGCTCTTCTGTAGAAGTCCACAGAGTTGCTACGGGGATCTGAATCACTTCGGTGCCATCCTCCCAGAGGACCTCCTGTTAACAGATTGTGCCCACCCCGCTCCAAGCCTGGGTCCTGAAGATGTGGCTAGGAAAGTGCACAGATTTCTACTCAGAGATGAGTTGTACGCAGATGTGCAAATGGTGAGAAGACCCTCACAGCAGCTGAGGCACTGGCTGGGTATGTGAAGCCTGGGAGTTTCTCTCACCCTCTCACAGAGCTGCCCTTGGACCTCTACCATCACTGCCAGCATCAGGAGCTTCCAAGAGCAGAGACATTTCATCAGAGCTGGTTTTGCATTCAGTGCAGGCGGTGCAAAGACATCTGTGGCTGTGAATCCAGCCAGGTTTTCAGATGTCAGCTCCTTAGACCTCCAGCAGGGATTCGTGGAACAGGGCTAGGTATGAAGTGAGATCCTTCAAGGCAGTGTTTCTCCAGTGAGGCGCTCTCAGCCTCGGGCAGAGAGCTGGCAGCCTCCATCGCTTCCCACAGGCAGGAATGAAGAGCGGGAGGGGGGTGGGGGAGGTGTCTGCAGCCCCAACACCTCCAGTGAGACCCTTGTGGGAAGACAGTGGCTCTCAGCTCCTGTCCTCTGTCAAGATCTGAACTGTTTGGGAGCCAGGATCCCCACCACACGTGGAGAGAGGACACCATCAATGAATACTTTGAAAAAGCAGTGCATGTCCCTACATCCCATCCCCATCCCCTCTCTCTGGGCAGGAGAAGCACAGCTTACCTCTCTGCCGGCTGCCCAGGAAAGCTTCTCTATTTCTGCTTCTTTGTCACTACAAAACATAATTACAAGGCAGAAGCAAAGATTATTGATAAAAATAAACAAAGCAAATCATTACTTAATAAGAATGGACTGGATATGATCTTAGTGTAGCAGAATTTGTGAAAGAAGCTTTAGTTTAGGGAATAATATGTGACCTTTCTCTTTTTCAAGAGAAAGAGGCTCTTGGTATTCTTTGGTTCTTAATTTGCCTGAAACCTGAGCCATGTTGATACGGATCTCTTAATTATTGTGCTGTTGACCTGGACAAAGCATTGTGAGAAGGCTTCAAATCAATCATTCCACCACTTCGACTGAGTGCTCACCTGTTCAAAGGTTTGGTTTTGGTTGGTTTCTTTTTTTGAAAAACTTGCAAGCAAGCAGAAAGATAGAATATTTTCTACCATCAGTAAGCCCTTTCAAGCAGGCATTATAAGACCGGGAGAAACCCTTGTTCTACTCACTGATCCAAAAACCCAGAATTAAGTTCCCAGAGACAATAATTATTGAAACCAGAACAAAACAAATGAAAAAAAAAAAAAAACACAAAACAAAACCATGACTTGGTTGATTGCATCAGAATGAATTTGACCAACAGACGGCAGCTATCAAAAGTAAGATGGGTCGCTTTCCCAGCCACATAAACAGAATGAAAGCACTGCAACACACCTGCCATATAAAAATGTTATTAGTCCTGCTCTTGAGACAAGTCATATAAAAAAGCCATTCTCAAGTCTATTGGTTTTGGCCTATATGCAGTAGAAAATGCTGTGCAGGGATATTCATCACCATGCTGTGGTGTTCCCTGATCAGTCTGTGACTTTGCAGCTTCCAGGGCACACAGGTTTTATTTCCTCTGTAGAAAACCTTTTGTCACTCAGAGCATTAGTGTGAAAATGGAGGAGAAGTTGTAAATATGGGAATGTGCAAGGATTGTTCCACCAGTGGACATGCAGAGGGCGAGAAAGATTCCAGGAATAATAAAAACACCAACATGCAAATATCAAAGCCTCAGGAAGAGAAAAAGAAGGCTCACCAGACTGCTGCATCAAAGGCCAGCTCTCAGCCTGAGGACAGCCAGGGAAGCACCCTGGTCCTACGACACAACATAGGCACCCAGCCACCAAGTGTACATTTAGACATGGGCACACAAGCCTCTCCTTTGGAGATGCCTAAGCAAATCCAACAAACACCTCCAAATACCAGGGCACAGTTAGAGTTGGCCAGAAGCTTGCAGTAGAGATGGAAGTTTCACTTCTGGTGAAAGTCTCCATTCAGGTGACAATTTTTTATTGAGAAAATTATAAATCTGTACAAGATGCTTTTTATTATTTGAATGATTTCTAGGTAAAGCAATGATTTTTGATTCAAAACACTTTCAGTTTTGAACTGAAAATTTTTCTTTACTGTCGGCAATATTTCTGGGCATAGGTGGTGCAAGAAGAAAAGGCAGGCAAGTAATCTGGGACTTCCTACCCTTTGTCATTTTTACACGGGCACTCCTTCTGGTCTGCTGCCTTCCAAAGGAGCGCTTCAGCCAGGAAAGACATGAGGAACAAAGAAAAGGAAGAACTTGTGAAGCAGGAGGAAAAGCTGTACTCTGATCTGCATCAGGTGATCACAGGTGAGGATCAAACATGATGCAAAAAAGAAAAAGCTGCTTCTGGTGCCCTCAGGTTTTCTTCTGAGCTTAGACACTAGCTCATTCACAGCCTGAGGAACTCACTCAACCTCTGAATACCCCAAAATGCTCTCTGTAAATGTGAACAACATACAAATTTGCTCCACTCAGCCATCCCCATAGGGCAGCACCTGTAAGAACAGTAAGAAAGGAAAGCCCATGGAAATGAAATGTGTGCTTTTCAGAAAAGCTCAAAAGCAGCCATCGGAAAACACAGGGATTGCTTATTTAATTCAGGATTTAAAAGTGAAGGAAGCATTTTAATGGCACAAAAGACAAGAAAAATTATGCAGGTTAAAGGAGGCTGTTGGTCTGGAAGGCTCAGGGTCAGGAAGCACAGACTGTGCAGGCAGGTTGCGTGAAGGTGCCCTTTGAATGCACATTTTTCTTTGTCGCTGTGGTTTCAACATCAGCACTGATCAGACCAAGGTGCTGAATAAAGGCATCTAGAGGCAAATATGGTATAACACTGCGATAGCCTTAGCCATAAGGTGCACAGGTGAGTTAGAGGATAGGACAGACAATAAGCTCTTCCCTGCTGCTCATCAGTTCGTGCAAATGTTGAACTATCTGGTTCCTTTGAGATTGGTCCCTTCCCACAGAAACAGAAAAACTAAATAGGTTTTGCAGGGTAATTAGTTGATTTAACAGTTTGTGAATGTTTGAAGATCCCAATAGGAGCCCACCTACATTTGTAGGCACTTGAACATCTTGGGAAATCTGATCCTGTTCTCTAAGACTTAAGAATGATCCAGAGCCAGGGAATGCAACTAAGCAAATGAGACAGAAGCATTACTGTCAGAGCCAATGTATCTTGATTTCCCCAGTTTCTGGGGCAGCAGACTGAAGGCAGAGCAGGGCCAACCCATGGGCACCTATGAATTGTGCACACTGGAGGCAGCGTGTCCGAACCTGGCAATGGATTCCTGGGAGGAGCAGAGAGGTGCTGGAGTGCAGAAGGGAGATTCACTACCAGCTGCAGAGAGCAGTACACACTCACTGCCCACCAGGAGAGGGGAACCACAGTATTTCCAGCATGGGATTTGCAGATGCTTAGCAGTATTTTGCCTGCTGGCCTCCAGCCAGCTCAGTAAGCTGGTAAAGCACTTCATTTCATGTGTAGTGGCAGCGTGCTGGAATTCATGGGGACAACATGTGTCCTCACATAGCTTCAGTTTCAGACAGAGCTTGTGGACACTTACTCAATACAAGTGATGACTGTAAAGAAGCTCCCCAGAACCAGCCTATGTTTTGCTGTGACTTGTTTTCCCCATCTGTAAGCATGCTGCAGCATTCACACTGTGAGGTGCTGAGAGGGGAAGCACAGAGATTTTTAGAGGCTGCCTTTAAAACAGGTAATGATGATGAGCTGAGCCAGGAACCCAGTGGGGTCAGATTGTGTTGCCATGCAGGCTGTTTCTAGTGGAACGAAGGCAGAAGCTGTAAATGTCAGGAATTTGTCTGCCAAATGTAACATCATCTGTCAGCGAAGCCTGCCAATGTGATGGCTGTGATTGGGAGAGGTAGTTAGGTGCGAGATTGCTCACTGAATCAAAATGATTTATCCTGGATGATACGGACATCCTCAGCCAGCCAAGGAAGAAACAATCAGCTCAGAAAGATGCAGAATTTGTCGTGACACAACAGGAGCACCATGGCTACATTGCTGACTGCACACTATGCACTGCAAAGGGGTTTGCCAGCGCCTGGCAAGTGCAGCGCATGTTGTGCCCTGACACCTCTCACCTCGTTCACAGCTCTGTTTGCACCGCGTCACCTCTCCAGGTGTCAGAGCAGCTGGAACCAGGACTGCTGACTACATGAATTTTGCAGTGCATATGAGATTGCTCTGAAAAGCCACAATTTCTAGTGGGGAGGGATTCTTTTTTTCTTCCTTGTTTTTCTTTAGTTTCTCTCCAGAACGGCTTCACTTAGTGAGTCTGAATTTAATAAAGTTCATGCAGCAGCCAAGCTGCCATCCTGTCTAGAGGAACATAGATACACACACTTTCCTGAATGTCTGCCTCCCAAGATGGTTTGGATGCCACTGATGAAAGCGAAAGCTTACCTGTAAACTCAGTCCTGATATCAGTACACCTCTGAGCTGCATTTTCTTCTCTTTTTTCTTTTCCCCACCCACACTCTCACGCATACATTTTGCACACTTGACCTGGAGGCAAGAAGAAGCCTTGTTCCCTATCCCATCACCTTGCAGCAGGATGGTAGTTCCTGGCACAAGTGCCAGTACAGAAGCCCATCCATAAAATTTATCAGCTCTCTCAATCCCACCTGCTGCTGGAGCAGCAGGCAGTCAGGGTACATCGGTATCTCTCAGCTCTTCCTTTAGACTGTAAGCAGTCAGATCCCCAATAGGCAGCAGCCCGGCCCAGCCAATGTACAGTCTCTGGGCTTTCACACACAGGGACACCTTCTTCTCCCATAAACTGCAAGAGGCAACTCCAGTCCCTTTTCTTCATAAATCTGCCAGACTTTCCCAGATGCTTTTAGTGGATGCAAGAACTGTTCCCTGTTACGGAGTACACAGTTCTTTCTGTCCACAGGATCCATAGATTTTTAAGTCCAGAAGGAAATGTTACAGTCAAACAATCCAGTGTCTGCCATCACACCGACTGGAGAACATCATCTCCTGTGGTGGGGTGAGCCAATCTCTCTGGTGAGGAAAGCTGTACTTTAGAGAGACACCTGGTCTTGATTTAAAGTCATGTGATAGAGAACCTGTACAGTCTCTAGTAAATTATTTCAGTAGTTAATTCCCTTCACTGTAAAAAAAATCTGCACCTTATTTCCACACTGAATTGGTCTGGCTTCAGCTTCCCGTTTTCTGCATCTGTGTGGACCACACCTCCAAGAAAAGTGCTCTAGCATCCAGCTTTCTCCCTTGGTGGCTCATGTAAAGCTGGATCCGGTCACCTTTAAAACTTCGCTTGAAGTACATCTGCAAAGTCTTTTTATAAAATGCTTAACACCCACACAGCCACATGTGCTGAGCCAACCAGAAAAAAGTGTAGATGCATAAGTCAGGCCCAAAGACCACTCCAGCCCAGTTTCTGACAGTAGCCAGCCACAGGTATTTAAACAAAAATATAAAACCCAAGGGAGACAGAGTGACCCTTTGCATGACACATCTCTGCAGCTTCACTCCTCAGGGGTTTATAGGTACCAAGCTGAAGATCACAGTGAAGTTTATCAGCTGAGGCATAGTGTCACCCAGTTTGTGTTCACATGGTTTCCAGTCTCCTTGGGCATGGGCAGATTAAACTCACCTCTATTTGCACAGCACTTCACAGGTATACCCTCAGATAAGAATAACGGATGAACCCTCACGGCAGGTTTTCCAGGTACCAACTCATCCACTTCTGTCATCTTATCATAAAACTTGATCGAAGATCTGTGACTTCTCACCAAAAGTCCACAGTCACTTTCTCCTAAGGTGTCCCTACACAGAGTGTGACCAGGACCATGGCTTGGTACCTATCCAGTCACACTTGTACTAAATTAAACACAGGGAAAAGGCTTTTGGCTGCATTTTGGCCGTCTCCTGGACCCACGGCTCAGCATTTCTGGCTCAGTTTACACCACCACTACAAATGCCCTAAATTGACAGTATCTGGTTTACATTTAAGGCAATTTATACAACTCCTTTGGCTAGGTCTTTGCAAAATTTCCAGTGATGTATATATCCAAATGCAAAAAATCAGAGTAGATTATTGCGTTTTGCCCTGACAAATACCACATGCTTCTCTTCTGTGTTTACTACTACTATGATGGGACATAGGCAGACCAGCCTCAGGTCAGGACCCTTTCTGTGCGCGATGCTGTACAGATAGAGGAAGAAAAAGCCATTGCCTCACAAGGTTATGACAGCAAACACAAGTGTGACCAGAATCCTCTGGGACACTGCCACCTCCTAGAATGAAGTGTTGCTTCCTCCCACACATCAAGGTACAGGGCAGAGAGACCACAAGCAAGTTTCAGATACACTAACTGACTGGCAAAACCATCATCTTATGAGTTTGGCCAAATCTGAAATGCACCAAGATCTAGCAAGGGAGCAGGTAGCAACCTCTGCTGCTGCCTGGCAGCTCATGTGATGCCCGGTGAGAGTGATTGGGGATGAAGGGCTGGCTGACCCCAACATCAGCCCTGTCTAGGAGCTCCCCACCTCTTCCAGATGAAGTATGGACAGGGCATAAGGCTTTTTGTTGCTGGCTGGGAAATCTGCTGAATATCTCCCAGCTAAAGCCATGACAAGGAACTTCTGGCACCAAGCCCACGCCTCTTGTAACCCAGTAAGGATTGCTGGCAGAGGACCTCCGTAGCGGGAGGTAGGCTGCAGGTCAACACATGATTTCATGCTGGTAGTCCAACGCCAACACTCATCCATTGCATAAAGCTAGAGGGCACATATTTGCTGAGCATACTCCACCAACAACATCAAGAAGATTGCTGGAGCACAATGGTACATGGGAAGCAAACTGATTCTTACTGTGACATTGCTGGATTCAACTTCACTGACTTGTGCCCATCCGCTCTCAAGAAAGCAAGCAGCACAGGAGACAACTGGCCACGGTAGAAACTCCTGGGAGTGCTGCCAGGAAGCTCTGAGCTTTCTACAAGCATTTTTGTGGTCTGGATTTCACTTGCAGGAATATTTGTGGAGAGCAGCTGAGTGTGAGGAATAGCATCAGCAAGGCTTCCCATCTTTTATCACACTCATATTTCAATATTTCCCTCTGATAGATTCACCAGTCTGGTAAGCAAGTCACAAAGAAGTGGTGGAAGATTTTCCCAGTTGCAAAATTCAACCTAACAATACGACTGCTTGCTATTATGTCGGTACCATTACTACTGTACCCTTCACTTCAACACAGGAATTTCTTGGTACCTTCTGTAGTAGGCTGCCAACGGGTAGTGCTCCCTCATTATTAGCCCCTGGTACTTTGCACACACTGACAGCACAAGCTGCGTCCAGATGAGAATGTGGGGCTAAAGCCTTAGCACAGTTTGCTGCTGGCTGCAAGCAATGGGTCCAGCTCCCTTAATCCCAACTCTCATACCTGCTGCTTGCAAAGGTTTAGAAGACAGTCACCAAGGCAAGACTGGCTCACCGCCCTGTACAGTTAGAATGGGCCACCCATGCCCATTGCCCTCCCATGCAAAAACACAACAGAAATAAATACCCTTCTGATTTCTAAGAAAGGATAGCAAAAAAGAGCAAGTTTACAAACTGGCCTCCTCAATCCCCTTTCTAATGGCTGCACAGTCACTGGCTTTGTGAACTCGGCAGTCTGTTAACACAGCAATTAATTACAACACATGCTGGGCAAACACAAGTTAGCTTACGAAGGTATAGAGGCGGAGCTGGTTGTTGGTTTGTAAGTGATCAGGAAAAACTGCAGTGGTCAGGATTTTTTTTCTTCTGTAAGCCTGTTGCTCTCTCACAAACCCAAAGATCCCAAGATGCTCACAATGCAGGCTAAGATCCCACTGCATTCAAAAAGGAAAATTCCTGCATGGAAGAATTGAACAGAGCATCCATTGGGATGCTCAAGGGAACAGCCTTTAACTTAGCATCCTTAGCTACGTATGCCCACTTTCAGACAGACAGACAAGGAGAATGGGCTCTAGAAAAAGAAACCAAACGTAAAGCAAGAACTTCAACAAAAGAAAAAGCTGCCAATTATCCAGCCCCTCTGTTGTACCACTGACTCTGTCCTGATAAGACTCCAGCTTAGATAATGGGACATTCTGCAGTGCTCAGCTCTGGCAGCACACTGCAGGGGTTGCAGCTGCTTTTTAGTGCCTGGCATCACCTGGGTGTCAGACCATTCTTAGGAGCCCTCATAGCTGTGCCACCACCCTCTGCACCCTCAGCTAGGAGCCATTTTAGTGCTGCAGTGCATCAAAAGCCACCTCTGCACCACCTTCCACCATATGTCTGCAGGTTGTGCCACAATTTCAAGCCTGTGCATTGTCATGGTGATTTCCAGAGTCACTGGAGGGCTCAGGGGCTACATTTATGCTTTTTCTTTCCATGGCTTAATGCTCTTTAACCTCTTCACCAGGTTTCCTCCCCTGGAGGGACAAACATCCCTACTTCAGCCTGGCAGACAAGGCAGACACCTCTGTCCTACATCTGCAGGCTATGGGGTTTGTGTCCCTGCAATCTTCCAGGGGCAGGGAGTGTCATCTTGGGGTGTCAGAGGTAGGTGCAGCTGCTCAGTGTGAGGCCACAGGCATGGTCAGCCCAGCCGGATGCCCCAGGCATCCGATCTGCCTACTGTTCCACGCGCGGCCTGCACCAGCGCTCCGGAAAACCTCTGGACTACTGTTTCCCCTCCCACCTTCTGACTGTCCAAGGCAAACTGCAGTACGTGGAGGTCTTCCTCTTTCTCTTGAAACGTGAATGCACTACAGCTGGTCAGCAGATTATTTTTTAATGAGAAATGGCTGTAATATAACCATTTGCCAGAAAATCAATTTTCAGAAGCAACAGCTAATCTTTCTTTTGAAAACACCTACCCTCTCTCAAATATTAGGGTTAGGGATTTTGGGGGATTTTTTTTTTTTTTTTTTTTTTGAGGGGGGTGATGGTGGTTTAAGAACCATTTAAGGTTTTGATTGCAAAGCACACACAAACTCAAATGTCATTCAACACTGGAAATTTGGGAAGGGTCATGGCATTTTCTAATGAAAACATATTTTTGGTAGAAACTGTCAGCAAAAAAAGAACATTGAAATAATATTAATGGAAAAGAATATGCCAAACCAATATCCTCAGCAACCCAAGTCTGGCCAGCATGTAGACAAAGGGATCCCAAACTCACGAGGCAAGTGAACCTTCTGCAGGACAGTGAGCCACTCTTCTCAGTGAGCACCTGCACAGTCCACTCTGCAGAAGGACCATGATTTCATAGGACCAAACATAGCTAGCTCATCATCCCAATTTGGTTCTGTACTAAAATCCACACAGTAATGAACTACATTAGATAATGAGCTACACTGCTTTCTCTGCAGCTTCAGGAGGAAGCAGCTATAAGTTTATTAGAGCCCCTGCAGCCCTTGGCATGAGAGGACACTGATCTTTGCAAGGTCCCATGCTTTAGTCATCACAGTCTTGATGTACACTGCAGTTTGCTGCTGCTACCATTTTTATTTAACTAGTCTATTTAAAGACAACACTTTAAACCTGTGTTTCCTCTGGATCTGGAGAACAACGAATCTTTGAAATGGACTGATACAGCTTGCTGTACCAACTGCTTACAGAGATAAAAACAGCTGCCTGAGCGACCCCATGCTTCCAAGGGCTTTCCAAATCAATGTTTAGCCCATATTGATCTTCTCCACTTCCCTGTTCCCAGTGATGCTGGTGGTGGGTATGGAGCTCATAGCTTTTTTGCCCAACGTAGCCGCACTGAAACCCCACAGCGGCAGGAAGCACAGATGCTTCCCAAGATCTACATGAAGACTTACTTCCTGATGGCAGGTGCTAGGGAAGCCACTGCTGCCGTTGTTCCCCACGCTTTTTTTTTGGCTGCTGCCGTTGGGGACCCACCGCTCCTCACCGCAAGGGAAGGGCATGAGGAGGTGCCCCATAGGAGCCTGCACTAGCTGGGCTTCCGGAGAGAGGGCCAGCTGCCAAGCTGAGCATTAATTACTGCTGCACTGGCTTTAAAAATAATTGCCCTGGGATGCAAGTGGCTCACTTGCTTTTCCTCCTCATACACCACCTCCTCGCAGTCTGTGGCTGAAGGCCCTCACAGTGGGGAAGGGAGGTCCCAGCACAGCCACCCTCTGCAAGGAGGTTCCCAAAGAGTTTCCAGTGGAGGCCAGGTTTGGGGTCTTCAAAGGGAAAATAAATCTCCCTGGAGACCCCCAGGTGCTACCAAAGGGTTAAAGTCTGAATGGGCAAGAGAAGAGGTGCACAGCAGCCCCCCTGCATACTCCTCTGCTAACCTGTGCGGTTGCCATGGGCCTGGGCACAATTTGCCCCCTTCAGCAGCAGGTTCCTGAGGGCACAGCCCCGGTCCCACTTGATTGCTCTTCCCCACTGACCCCTGTTGATTATGAGGACACTGCCAGCGAGCTGGGCCTGACTCCGATCGCAGGCATCACCACAAGCCCCCACTTCCCACCAGGGCCATAACCCCTCCTCAGCTTTCCAGCAAAATAGCTGAAATTCCTCAGCAGGACAGGACTAAACCAGGCATGAATATACGACCCTACAAATAAACAAACTTCACCCCACGTTGTTTGGCCCTTTTAATATTTCAGTCAGCACAGGAAATTTCTGCTGAAGGGAACAGGCAATATTTCAGAGGAGGGAAGCAGCCTGTTGGTCACAAGTTTAGCAGGGAAAGCCCCCCCAGGAAGGCCACAGGAGGGAAAGAAGCTGTGCGTGTCCATTCCTTGTCCCTGCTATTTTCTGTCTTTTAAGCTCTGGCAGAGATAAAATACCACCAAGGGCCAGGTCCAGTCACCCAGTCTCTCAATTTGAATTGCCATTCTGGTCTTTTGCTGACCAAGTCTAAGAATACAAACTGCCTGGTTCTGGGAGACAGAAGAATAAAAAGGAGAAACAAATATTGATGCACCAGACACCTGGTCCAGTTATTACAAGATGCCTAACAAGAAGCATTATTTATTCTGTTTGCGTTTTGTGGTCAGATTTTTCTCTATTTTTCCTTCATTGCTTTATCTGGCTCTGAAGTCTCTGAACTGCAGCTATGGCCAAAAAGTTTCTCACGTGCTCTCATGGAGCGATCCCTCGTACCACAGAGCCATGTAGTTCAAAGAGATAGCATTACCTCCTGTCAGCTGAGATGAGGTACAAAGTAAAACCTTTACCATTAATTTCCCTGGGTGGGATGCAGTGCATTCTCCCCAGCTTGTACAGCCCAGACCTCTAGTCCAAGTGCAAACCCTCCTGCAGCTCCATCTCATTCATTTCAGCAGAGGATGGTTTTCCTCACTCTCCGTCTGTGACCCCCTGTCCTGGGCACCAACAGCCCTTGGGTCACTGGCCCCAAAGGCAGCAGGGTCTTTTTTGGAGGAACCACTCTGGGGAGTTCCCCCTGCCGTGTGCTTCCCATGCTCATAAGCAAGAAACAAACGGCCCTGGAAAGTGCATTTGGCATTGAGGGAGCAAGGAATAGCTTTGGTCTAGGGAACTGCCACATTGCACAGACCAGCTACACAGCTGTTCACCTGGTCTACTTGCTGCTGCCCTGCCAGAGACGAGATTGGGGACGGTGCCCCAGGGGAGGGGGACAGGCCCACCTAGCCCCGCAGCCAGCCCCTCTGGCAGCAGCTGTGCAGGAGCGGGGCAGTGCCCAGCACAGCAACAAGGTGCCGACATCTGCCTCCGAGCGGGGGGCCAAGCCCCACGGGGTGCAGCGAGGGGCCAGGCTCTGCCTCCACAATGGACAAGCAAAGGCACATCTGTGATCTATTTCTTGTGCTAACAAGGATTCCCTGCATGAAGTCTTTTAACTTCCGATTCCTGTTCTTGAAGATGAGGCTAATGATAGTCCCAGGATCTCCTAGACAGAGAAGAGGAAACTTCATTAATGCTCACAAAATCCTTCAGAAAACAGACTGAGGATGAGCAAGCGTGATTTCACTGATAAGCTGTGCATTAACCTACAACCTGAAGAGTCAGGTTTACTTCTGATTGTGGAGCAAAGCAGCCAGAGGAAAGTAGCTGTGTTGGAAACACTTCTATTTTGCCCACCCGGACTGCAGTGGGATCAGCTTAGGACTGAAATAAGCTTTGGGGAGTCATTGAACTCTGACCTAAACTGGAATAATAGGATGTGTTTATGTCTGACAATGGGGGAGCTTTGCAGAAACCTCCAGTGAGCTCCATATGCAACACTGTTTTTATGGTCCTCCTAAGAAGGGAATTTCAAGGGATTGTATATGCCTTAAGTGTAAATTATGACATTAAGGACCACCCGCATCAAATGGATGGTTGCCCCAGTACAGGGTTTTCATGGTGAATTGAGAACAAATTCCACAGCCCCTCTAGTTTGCGCTTCCATAGAATAATATATTTTCAGGTCAGCAGAGCTGTCTGTTTCTCACACAATAGGTCCTTTCTCCCTTTTCCCCATACCTGACAATTGCTCTCTGCCTTTGCTGTAATTTATATTTTACTTCTAAACTGTATGACTAAACTGTGGAAACATGTGAGACCACAGCAGCTAGGAAAAGCCTGTTCCCAGCCATGGTCAGTGTGACATTACCACTCCAGAAATCCAAATGGGCACAAGGAAGCCTTACAGATGCACTGCATTACTGCACAACCTGCATTCAACGGGCAATGCCTCTACCAGTGGGCCTATGTTTATAGTTTACTTTTAATATTTCATGTTGCATATTTGTAAGGAAAAAAGTGGAAGCATTTAGAGGTTAAAAAACTTGCCAGAACTGATCTGTGGCTCAAAGAATAGGTGTAAATAGATACATGGATCAAAGCAGTATGTAAATCTCTAAACTCTCCCTTTAGTATCTGTTCAATACTGTAAGCTACATGTAGGCTCTACCAGATGCCTCTGGAATGGGCAGCTTGTAATTGCCTGCGGAGACTCTAGCTAACCTCAGAGAATGAGATTTAGGACCACATAGCTATGTCTACCTTACCTTTTGATCTGCATTACTAGGTTATAGCAGAAAAAAATTATAGCTCCCTTGTTAAACTGCAGGTTTTCATTGTAAGCCAGTAAGTAACTATTTTGCTTGGCAGGGCAGAGGCTGCCTATGTTCCTGCAAACTACACTACTTAGTTTCAGTGACTTCTGAAAGGTTTTCAGTAGATTTATCTCATGTTTTCATCACATTCAGGTTAATTTTAAAATTGAATCTTTAGCAGGTATAGCATGCCATTGTTTTGCAGCTCCTGATCTCCAGCGATGTTACTAAACTCACAGATTCTTTCCATCTTCTATAGAATAAAGAATGGCTGATTTTTTTTTTTGCAATGACTACATCTGAAGCCTTTTTCTTTCAAGGATTAATCATTGCTATTATTTTCAAAATTGAAAGTTTTTCTTTATCAGGTGCTGACAAATAGTATTCTACTGCATAAATACTCTTTGCAAGAGACTGCTTGCTGCTCTTCCATAGGCTGCTTTGTTTGTGTCTTTCTAAATCTTCCTTGTAGTTCTTCATTATCCCTTCATATGGTTGCAAGCAAGGCAGTGCTATTGCACAGACTGCTTTCTTGTTTAATAAATCCAGGCAGTTATCAGTATCTCTTGCTCTGTCTCAAACAGTGTTTTCCAATATGATATTTTCCACTGTTCCTTCCCCAGTGCAGGGATTCAACTTAATGTGGGGACCAGTCAGTAGTTCTTATCCCCGAGAGCAGCCCTGAAGTTGTTCTAGTCGTATTACACTTTACTCCTTGAGTTTTTGTGGCAATCAAAAGCTCCTGTCCTTTTCCCGTATACAAGAAGAGAACAGAACAGATCTTCAATTTGCTGGCTCTTTCTCCAGTGCTTATCTGGAGGACATTTTAATGAAACCATCCTCACATGGAACTGCTTTATCATGACTAGTAGACAGCAGGACACATCTCTGAAAAAGGGCTATAACACACACCCCGCATATTTTTCATGCTTTGTCCCTGGCAGTAAGTAGCAGTGGAAAATGCCAGGGAACTTCCTGCCCTCGTGGGAATTCCTGCTAGTCTACATCCTGAGCAGTGGATTCATTGGGCTCCCCATGGAGATGATGCTGTTACGTCTCAGAGCATGTGAGGCTAGAGATAACAGGGTGGAGAGAAATCTGGGATTTGGGACTGCCAGGAATGAACTGAGGACTGAGAACTAGACCTGAGAAAGGGCTGGAATGTAAATGACCCAAACCCAAGGGTGGCCATCATAATTTAGAAACACCTCCAGACTCAGCTTCTCCCTCAGCTTCCCCACAATGCTCAGACTCTAGGACATTACGCTTTATCAGTCTGGCTGCGTTGGTTGCTCCAATGAGGAAACAGCAGGAAGATCAATAAACATCTAACACTACTTGATTGTGCACCTGATCCCACTCCCCAGTCAACACACCTGTAAGGACTTTGCTCTTAGTGACTTTTTCAGACTTTTTCAAAACAATGCAGAGCACTAAGTATAACTATTACCTAATTCTGAATTTGGCAGAACTGTGTCTTAGAAATAAGCCAATAAATTTCATCTTCACCTCTCCTTTTTTGTTGTTCTGCTGTTTCCTGTCGCTGCTTTGCTTCTACCCTCCACCAAGGTCCCTCTTCCCACCTCTTTTTTTCCGTGTGTATAACTGATTTAACATCAAATGCACCATTTTATGCTACATGAGTTTTCAAGGCTTTTGCAGTATAAACACGTTTGTCAAAAGGTTGTATTTACTGCCAATTCATTTACCATCTGACCCTGGAATAAGTGCCTCAATTTTTTTCAATTTAAAATGGTTTCATTTTTATATAGCAAATATTTTGTGTTGACTGCTTTTCAAACTGTCAGCCATCTGTCAATTATTAGCATCAGACCCTGACAATGGGAATATTCTGCTCATTAAATCACTGTTGAGCAAAATGTTTAGGTTTTATCATTAAGAAAAAAGATAGGCTTTTCATGTTATGAATGGTTCTTAGGAGATAGGTACTACCATTTAAAGCCAAAACTAATAGGGTCCTCAGAAATCACCCTGTTTCATGTTTCCAGCTTCAAAACCAAAGGAATGCAGGCCTGGAAAGGACTTGCTGGATCATAAAGTCCACTCCTCATAGCACCACATGGTACAATTCCTAGAGGTTTGGCTCATGGTTTCTCCATATCAATTGGCAGTAGACGATCACTGTCATATAGGCCCCCAAACTTCAATGCACCAGCCTGTACTCAAAGGGAATTGCAGATGCTCCATACAACTGAATTGCAGGATCACTAATTTAAGCATCTAAATACATCTCCAATGTTTTAAAATAGTAGTGTAGCTAATGCTAAACACCGGACCTGTCTCAGATCTGACATGGAGAGATCTCACCCACAAAACTAAACTGCCATTTACCTTCTCCCTCCCCTCATGACTTCAGACAAAGGTGCCACATTTGGGCTTCTTGGCAAGGCAATGAATCCAGCAGCATTCCTCTGCAGCAAAACTTCCAGGGGCAGCTAATCTCTTTCAAAGAGGTGGCATCCTTCCAGAGGTTCCCTGAAACTTGCAGTATAAACTCACCAGCAGCCTTCTGCAGTCAGTGAAACTGATAATAAAGAAACATGTAAGCATATTTGCTGCTTGTGCTGAGGACCAGGCGATGGACCTCTGTGCACTGAATGAACTCAAGTTCCTGCATGCATACTGCAAACTGAGAATGGTAATTAAAGACAATGTTCATTTTTGTAAGATGGTGAATACTCTGACCTCAACTCAGCAAGATTAACACATTGATTTCACATGCCTGGTCCCACCAGCCAGCCAATCCACCTGTAAGGACTTTGCTCTTAGTGACTTTTTCATAACAATACAGAGCACTCAGTATAACTATTAGTATAACAGCAACCTTCAGATGTCAGCTAAGAAAGGCAAAAAAAGGTTCATATCATCCTGTTTTTGAGAATGCGTCTTTTAATACTAGAATGGTAAATAGGTGAAGAAAGCAGCCAACACCGCAGAAGAAATGCAGTGCTGGTTTTGCACCCAGTTGCTGTTCAGACGAGCAATCCTACTTCCAAGGTATTAATAGCAGCATAGTTTAATAATAATAATAAAAAAAGACATCTGGATGAAATCAGAAGAGGGGAGCAGAACCACATGTGCACAGGGAACCCAGGCATGTCCCAGGCTCACTCACATATTTTGGTACAGAAAAGCCAGAGTATTTCATTGAGAGGGGAGGAGGAAGCCAGCCAGAAAGCACTTGAAACCTGGAGTTCTACTACTTTTAAACTAAACATCAGTACATTTCTGCTTATCTCTTTACCCCTGCAAAGACAGTTTTTGCTGAATATCCAAATGTTAATGGAACAAGCCCACAGGGAAGGCAGCCAAGTCAAGTATCCTTGCCCAGAACTAGCTTTTCTCCTTGATTGCTCCTTTTTTTCATTTGTCCAATGTTTCCCAGCCTGTCTGTTTCTCCTTATTACGTACAGAGATCATCCTGACATCCTCCTAATTCATCTTGACTTGTACAACAGACTCCCCCAGCCCTAGATGCCTCCAAATGCATGTGGTTTGCACCGATTAGGCAGGGCAGATAACAATTGCTTCTCACATACAAATCCCAGTATGGATGTTCCTTGGCAGGGAAAGGGAGCTGCCTGCATTGTTCTGCCCTTGAAGGGGGAGGGTGAGCCAAGACAGAGCAGCTCAGTCACTGGGGCAACAGAAGATTTCTCAGCTGTGCATGAGTCAAGGTATCCTTGGACACAAGAGTGACAAAGGGTAGCACCATCCTGAACTGTCTTCCCTCCACTTGCCAATCAAGTCCAGCAGACGATCAAAGACCATTGCTGTTTAAGAAGGCAAAACTAGCCAAGGTAGCCAGCCAAATACATCACACAGGGTCACTTGAGGGAGGCACCTTGTTTGTACTTGCACAGGGAGAGAACTGAGGGCAGCTGTGACCTTCAGGGTGGCCAGGGCAGGTGTTCCCAGCTCTGCCCATTCTGGCTTGCCTGAGGGCAAGGCATCTTGCTACCCTGAGATTTTGCTGAATTTGTCCAGCATTGTACGACTTTGTGGAGGGATCCAAGAGAGCCTAGTGGCTTTCTGATATGGTGTACTGACTGCTATTTGACAGCAAGTCCAAAAACGGTGTTGAAGTCTTTCCTGCACTTGCTCAGCACAGTGAAAGCAAGCGACTGTGAGCTTTGCACATTGAGGAAACTGTCTGGAAATAAGTTTTGCTTTCTGTTTAACAGACCCTTATTCTAATGGGTGCCCTTCTTTCACATATTAGGAGACAAAAGTGGGTTTGTTCAGCTTCTTCTATGAGTGGGTGGTTCCAGCTGGGACGAGCAGTGGGCTGGTTTGCTTGTCACACATCCTGCCTGAGGTGATCATATGCTCCTTAGGCTGACAAGCGTGAATGCATACAGGGATGAATTGGGGCCTTTGTCATTTCTATTGAAGGCTGTGACAGAGCATGAAAAGTTCAAGATCCATGAATCAGAAAGAAGGAACCAAAGCTGCGGAGATGAGGATCCTCTGGCGAGAGAGGCCTATCTATGCTCCAGAGGCTGCCTAAACTTTTTATGTAAAGATGACTACCACCAAATTTAATATCCGCTACCCAACCACCAAATTAAAGTGTTTTCCAAGACTCCACAATTGCCCTACCAAGCCTGAGCATCAGCTTTATCCAGAGCGTGTCACACAGAAAACCTCTGGGAACCAAGGTAGAGGCATCTCATTCAGCTGCCTCCCTCGCTCAGCTCTCACTGCAGGGACAAAGGAGTTCTCTCCAGGAGCCATCAGATGGAGAAAAACTTGTGGACAATGATTCAAGGGAAGGTAAGTGACCTGAGAATGGTCCAAGCATAGTCCTGGGGGAGGAGGGAAGGCTTCATGGCAGGCAGGACCCTGGGAGCACGGAAATGCTTGAGCTCCATCTGTCCTTGTTCCTGCCACCTCTTGGGTCTCCCTGTGCTCTGCAAGGATCACAACCATCTAGCCTCCACCCAACCCATGTCAGCATGGCTTTTAAAGTATTCATACAAATGACTAAGAGAAAGAAAAGTCACTACAGAAATCCCCTGACATTATTTGGCTTAGCTGAAGTGAAGCAGAGAGCTGACTTCAGTGTTTCTGGGGAAAATCCAGGTTGGTCCATTAAGTGATCCAAAGCAGGCAGGCAAGAACTGGTGCAGTCGGTTTTGCACCCCATTAGGGTGAGCAGACGGATCACCTGTGCTTCCCCAGAGCCTCATCCCAAATGGCCATATCCTACTCTGCGGGTAGGAAGAGGGATTTTCCTGCGGAAGGGGAGTGCTGAAACCCCATCAGCTCAGCAGAAAATCTGGGGCCACTGTAATGGTTTAGGACCCTGTTGCAGGCTGAAAACCCTGTGTGCCAGATGCTGCAGAGACATAGCAGGAGACAGCATCCCTTCCACTGCAGAGAAAAGCAGGAGTACATGGCTGAAATCAGGCAGCATATCAGGACAAACCAGGAAAGCAACCAAAGACCTATAAAAGTGTAAGAACTCAGGTCTGCCCCAGAGGTGAGACAAGAAACCCCCTTTTGCTTTGCCACAGCAGAGGAGCAAGCAAGTACTTCCTGCTGGAAAGCATGTTTGGGAACCCAAAAACTGCAGAGAGGGAAATACTCAAGAGAGGAAGGCATCACATGGGCCCTCTGACAGCACACAGCTGTCCTAGATTTGCAAGGCAGCCTCTAGGACATCAGAGTTTCCTTCGTCCTCTTAAATACAGCAGCTTACATATCCCTTCACAGCTCATTGCCTAGCCCAGGGGCTACAAATCACTACCATGCCTCACTGGCAGACTGCAGTTTTACCATCATGCAAGTGGAAATCAAGGAAAACCACCTCTGCCCCAGAGCAGCTGGGGATGTACTGTGGCTTCACACTGTCCCAGGAATCACCCCAGCTGACCAGCCCCATCACCCTCAGCTGCCATTCACCCACAGCCATGGCATGGCAGAAAGCTAGGACACCAGAGCTTGCTGCCAGCAAGCTGGGCTTCAGCAGGCTTTGCAGACCCTCATGATCCAGGTCAGAGTAATGGGTCCACAGATAGTAAAGGCCCCATGGGCTGTTCTGTTCCTTACACTACACTGACATCCTGGTCAGAGGGCTTTCTCCAGCAACTCCTAAGTCTAGGCAGACAAAATCTAGGTGGGAGGGTGTAGCTTTCAGAAAAGACATCGTCTCTCAGAAGTACTGGAAAGCTGACTGTTCCCCACATGATCTGATCCAGCAGTGATCACCACATCATGGGAAAGCTGCAGACTGGCTTCAGTGCAGACGTGTGAGTGAAAATAAAGATTTATGGTGCAGCAGACAGGAGGTGATTATAGTTTGTCTCAATAGTTACCTGGGGACTAATGACCTTACACAGATGAAATGGTGAGACTATTAAAGCTGATTTACTCAAAATACTCAAGTAGCCCTCTGATGGCTGGACAGACAGGAACTTTGCTAGAATTGCTGGTCGGAGCAGTATCTGTCAGCATGCTGCCATGGAAATATGCTGCAGGAAAGGAGTCTGCCACACATGATGCTTGCAGAGCCTTCTGGAGCAACTTTGCTTGTAGTGAGTGATTTGTAAGGATGAGAACAAAGAAATCCCTTTTCCTTCACTTAACATTAAGTACCTTCCCACTTCTCCACTATTTTTTTGAACTCCATTATCATCTGCTAAACAAATGCACAGCCTAGGAAGAAGCATTATTAGTATGGAACCAAGACAGAGTAAGAAGAGGAGGAAGTGATACTGGGAGGCTGCACAAGAAGAAATCTGGTGACATGCGGGAGAAGGAATTTCAGGGAACTGGATTTTTCCTTGGGCAGATACTCCCTATGAACTTTCAGTAGGCAGGAGAAACAAAAACTGCCAAGTTGCAGATCTAGATGGAGTTCTTATCACAGATCAAAATCCTCAGCCCTAAGAGAAGAGACTTAGGGAAATGTCTTTGCAGTAACTTCTTCTCAAATAAAGAATAAGTCTTTTCCCTAAATAGAAATAATATGGAAAACTGTTCTCATTTTGGGCCTGAAAATTCAACATATCTCTACTACAAATGGGACTAGAATAGGAAGGAGAACTCTTTGAGGAAACAGCATTAAGATATGAGCACTCATACATTTTTTACAAGATGTGTCTAATGTACAACTGCAACACACAGCTGAAAAAAAGCCAATGTTTTTAATAATTCAAGAATGAAAGGACACCACAATCAGAAGATGTTTTAATGGTCACATACAAGTGGGTTGGGAAAAAATATATACTTTTTTTCCCCCTCATTATAAATCTCAGCCATTTTCCTAGTCGCCGCTGAACAAATGTCTTTGTCCTAACTTTCTGAATATCAGCCAAAATAACTCACTTTTAAACCCTGCAAAGGATCACAAATTGAAAAAGCCTGCCACTCCTTGGAAAGGCAGGATCAGAGTAAAAAATGGCCTTGATAATAGGAGAGATAGTCCTAACTTACATGAAATTTGGTAAGTTCAAGTACAAGGTATTACCATCGTAAGGAGAAATCAAGTGTGGAAACAGAAGAGAGAATGATTAGCTATGCACTGACTGAACAGGCAACTGCACAGCATAAAATGATCAAATCATAAACTCAATGAGTCAACAGTGTGATGCCATTGCAAACAAGACAATTATTTCTAAGATGTATTATCACAGGTGTTATGTGTATATAACACAAGAGCAATGATTTCACTCTTCTGGAATACTGTGTTCATTTTGGGGCACCACAATTAAAGAGAGATGTAGAGAACTGGAAAAAGTCCAAAGGACAGTAACAAGAATGATCGAGGTATAGAAAATATGACCCAGGAAGAATAGATGAAGGAAGTAGATTTGTTTAGTCTACAAAAGAGAAGACTAAGGAGAGACATAATAGCAATCTTCTCACATTTAAAAGGTCAGGAAGATGATGATCGATTGCTCTCCATGTTCACTAAGAGTAAGAGAAGAAAAATCAGTTTTACTCAAGGCAAGGTAGATTCAAAGGGGATGTTAAGAAAGCTTCCTGACTATCAGCATAGTTAAACATTGCAGTGGGTTACCTAGGGAGGGTTTTATATAAGAAGTCAAGCAAACAACCATAAGCACTGTCTAGAAATAATCCTCCTGCCTAAGTGCAGAGTGATGAAGAAGATCTCTGCAGGCCCATTCCAGCACTACAAGACTACAATGAATCTACGATTTTTCATATTAACATTAACCCCAGGAAAAACTCAACACCTCTGGCTTCTTCAGCTTTAGCGAGGCTAAACTGACCTTAACAAGGGACAAAATTCCATCCTTGAGTCACCTGCAACTTCCTTTGTTGCTGAGCGCAAATCAAATTAGTATGTGTTTAGCAGATGAAAATTGATAAATACATAACATACATGCAAATGAACTTGAATGCACACTTTCCACTATGCCCATAAGATACCATAGTTTGGCCTGAATACCAAGCTTCTCAGAGCCATTGGACTTGCAAAGCCATGTGCAGATTAAAAAAATATTTGCAATACTTTATTATGGTGAGGTAC
This sequence comes from Cariama cristata, assembly GCF_000690535.1. NCBI lineage: Eukaryota > Metazoa > Chordata > Aves > Cariamiformes > Cariamidae > Cariama > Cariama cristata. Next base: position 87,006 of record NW_009614714.1, on the reverse strand, counting down.
ATTTACATTTCCGGAGCCTATTTCTTAGTTCAATAATAAGGATCTTAGGTGAAATTTCATTTCAGAAAAATGTTATCCTTTGGATTCAGTCCTGCTCTGGAAGAACAAGCTGACAGGAATTTGAGTGTCTTCAAATGTTTGGACATCCTTTGCCCCTGGAGCATTCAGGCCCATTAGCCATCACTAGATATCCAGGTTACTTGCCCAGCCCTGGAGATACTCCAAAGCACTCTACAAAGTTTGTTAGTCTCCACTGCACTCCTGGAATCTGCCTTTATATATTTATTCCATCACCATAAAAATGCTGGATCCTTTGAGGAAGAAAAACAAATAGCAAAGAAATTCACAGATGAAAATTAATTGAGAGGCGTTACCAATAGTAGGGAAGACAGAGAAAACACAAGTGGATTCAGAGAGATTTTAAAATACTCTGAGCATACTAGAACAAACAAAGAGCCAGACTGAGGAAAAAGCAAACAAGTTAATTTGGGGAAAATAACCTGAAACAAAGATCTGCTCTAGGAGAGCAGGAGCTGGAAGCAGTAGTGCTGGCAAAGGCTTAGGAAAGGCAGCAAGCAGTAAATTGAGTTTGGAGAGAGCAGGAGCTGCAAGGTGCTGTTAACGTGGGGAAATAGAGCAAATGCTTTTATTAGAGAAAAATCACAACCTTTTTACTCCACGTCAGATGACAATCAGATAGCTCAGTCTCCTTTCGTGGGGGATTCCTCCTGCACAGCTCAGCAACAAGCCATTTGGATATTTGTCTCAGGTATTCCTGTAGCAGAAGATACTGGTTTCTCCCTCCACTCTGGTATGTCCTGTGGGCCCAGTACCACTGCTAAACCCATCCTCACTCCCAGCCTTCTTGGGGCAGAAATACCAGGCACATTTGCTGTATCTTTCAAATTCCAGAGGGGCTCAAACCTCTGCAGGAAGTAACAGGGTGAGGCACAGCACCCCTTTGCTGCAGCTGGAGTGGGGAGATGGACCTTTGAATGCAAATACAGCTTCTAGCCCCAGTCCCTGGGGATCAATTCCTGATTTCATTCAACTGCTGCATGCATGAAGAAAGCCTGTCTGACCCTTGCCTTTACTTCACTCTTGCCTGAATTGTTCCAGCAGCCTTTTCCAATCCCCCTGCCAAAGGCCTTTCAATCCTCGTACTGCCTGGGCTCTGTTCAGAATCCAGACTTGGCACATTGCGAACACCATAATCGAGCATATTAGTGGGGAATTGGGAAACTGTCTTGAAAGAAACAAAAATCATCCCTCCTGGTCCATAACGCTCCTTCACTGCACACAAATTTATGCAAGTGAGATCAAAATGCTGCTCAGAGGAGCGTATCACCAAAGGAAGAGACAGAGCAAGACAACTGCAGGGAGCCAACTTGATTTGCAATTGCACCCAGACCAAGAAATAAACAACATCATTATCAGCAAATTGAAAACAGATCAGGGGCTGAGTGTGGACCTGAATTGTAATAAGAGCCCAACACTGCTCACAGAGAGCATGGATCTGGGGGAGTTCAGAGAGGGTTTTTCATGATGATAGATGTTGTCCCCAGATATTTATCCTGTGGTATTAAGCTGCTCAGCAAATATATAGAAAGTCTGATAGCCAACGTTCATAAAATTCCTATCTGTGCTCCAGCAATACATCACCCTTCAGCCATGACAGCCGCAGGGCCCTCACCACCACCAGAAGGCTCTTGTGCCTGCAGGAGGGAAAAGCAACTAGACAAGCCATCCACTGCCACTGGGGTGTCCCATTCCCAGGTTACTTGCATGCTGCAGACAGATGTCAGTTGGTGTTTCTTGTGGTTCAAGGATGTGGGTCCAAGTCAGGACTGGTTTACCAAAGAAGTTCACTGGGTGTTATCAAGAACAAGCACTTCAAAGCCACAAGTATTTAAATAACTGCCTCAAAATGTTGGGGTAGACAATGCTTGGAGGCAGGACATTTTGGAGTGGAGGGTGGGATTCCTCTCTCTGCCGCAGAGGCTCCGTGATGATAGAGAATTGATCAGGGACCCATTCAGCCCTCTCACCAGGGATGTTAATGAATTCCCTGCATAGACCATGCACATCTCCCCATGTCTTCCTTCTCTACGTGCAGTTCTCCCTCTCCTTCGGCCCAGGCAGTTATTGTTCAGGTTGCTGATTTTGACAAACACATAGGTAAGTAAAATATGTTTGAGATGATTTTTTTTTTTGGGGGGGGGGGGGCAGAAAATACTGTTTTCTGTGACAATATTTATTAATAATCGTTAACATAATGCTATAAATACATATCTTCCCAATTATCCTAAAATTTAAAATTGTGGGAAAACACACCAAAGTTTTAACTTTTTTCTCTTTAGGAAAATGCTTCTTCCATGATACACTCAGACCTGCTTCTGGCAGCTACCAGCTCTACAGCACACAGAAGGAGATGAGGCAAAACAATGGCTCAAGGGAACTCAACTCAGAATCCCTTCCCATGAGAGAATAAATGTAAGCTCTGGTGGGGTTACAACAGGCAGAATATACGAGGTCCGAGTCTCTACAGTAGTACAGGCATCCTACACCTTAATGCCTATCTGCCCTGCCATACTCCCAGACTCCTGGTGCAGAGTCAGACCCCATCTCTTCCCAGCCCAAACCTTGATGCAGGCCACGCAATCTGTTTCCATTCACAGCCAAGGCTTGCCGAGCTGCCAAATCGGCCACTTCCTTGCCAAGTCCATACATTCTCATCCCAAAGGAAAGCGGAAGCCATAGATTACAATTCCCACAAAACAAAATCCCCATATTATATTCATGTTAGGGGCTGCTTCAAAAAACAGTGTCTGAGAGAAGACAGCCCCTGTCCTGCTGTATGGTGTCTACGGGGTTGGTCTGCAAATGACATGACCCACGGGGACCTGGGGGATCTCCCCAGCCCCCCCCAGCAGCTCACCCCATCTGCCCTTGAGGATCTCACATGGCAAACATGGCAGGGCCTGTGTACCACTCCCATGCTAGCAGAACCCCTTGATTTGAAGGCGGGGCCCAAAACAGGGGTCTCATGGCCTTGCAACATCAGAAGATACCTTGATGCCTGCTGCAATAACAGTGATCTGGCCTACACGGTTTGTCACATCCAAGCTTGAACAACTGCACGTCTTCTCCACAGCCTGCAGCATCACTGAGCTGTGAAGGGGGATTACTGCATGGAATAGGATATTTAATGCAAGTTAACTGATGTGCCCAAGAGCATACAAAGAACTACTGACAGAGTCAGAGGAAACCCCAGAAATCCTGAATTCTGCCATTAAGTGTCTCAGTCTAAAGAAGCTGGGTGCCTAACTCCTTTAAGCATCTCCGGAAACCAAGGTTTCATTTGCAAGAGGAGCATTTGATTAGGGGAGGGGGGAAAAGGCTGATGTCGTTCAGGCCGCTCTGAACGTCAGGAGTTCTGGATTCAGTTCCTGACAGTTTGTTTTTCCTTCCCCTGTAGGTACTCAAGCACTCTTTCATTTAGTTTGAGTGACGATTCCTGTCTCAGAGGTGCTTGGTGAGCAGCCAGCAGCAATCCAGTAATAAAACATCTTCCCATTGCTGATAACAGAGCATAAGGGAATTGTGCTGTGAAGCACCCGCCCTGGAGAAGGAATGCAGGTAGCCTGCAATGGATCAAGCCCAGCTTCTTCACTCCTTCCTCCCTCTCTCAAGAAGGCCGGAGCAACAAAGCAGCAAAACCCTCCCTTGCCGGTCTTACTCATTTGACAACTGTTTTTTGCAGTTTTGGCTAGAACAGCACACAGTTGCAACCTACGCTTGCAACACTGCCTACCTACCATCCTTCCTTAGCCAGACATGAAACCATGGGGGTGCCCCTATTCATGGGGTCTGGGAGGCTCACTCAGGAATCAACTCATACCAGAAAGCAGGCTGCTTTCCCTGCTGTGGTTTTCTGGGCTATATTCAGCCTCTGTCCAAAGGCAAAAGCCATGTGGTCACATCACATCATAGCCTGGAGCACCTTTAGCCCTGGGTGACACAAAGATGACTCTGAGGACATCAGGGCAGAGCACCCCTAGCCCCACACCAGCTGATGGATGGTTGGAGGGTACCAGGGACCATTTACAGCCAGGGACACTCAGAGTCAGGCCTCATGGTTTGTAAAACAAAATGCTTGAACAGTAGGGTTAGCACTTTCAGTTTGTAAAACACTGCAAACAGCAACTCTTGAAATGAGAGGGCTTCATTTCTAAACTCCCACGAGGCAAAGCAGCCTTGACACCGCAACACAGTTTTTCCTGAGCCACTGGAGTTTTCAGCTAGCCATGTACTGGGAACTGGTTCAAGGCCAAAGGGAGACAGGGACTCTCATTTCCTCTCCTGAGCATGTTTCTGTTTAGGCTGTGAATTAACGCAGGCAGGTCCCTTCTCCGGGCAGGACCCTGCAGAGCACCATGGCCTTGGGCAAGCACCTCCAACATAAACAGCCAAGTCAGTTTTTACAAGCTGGTCAGACACCTGGTTATGAAGCCCCAGTGACTGGCTGCATGCACCACTTTATAGCAGGATATAGAAGGGCAGAGCCTATATATGGCACCTCTGTGCATGTCCCAAAGCTATCGTATTCTCCCAAACAACTGCACATGGGAGGCAATCCCCAGTCCAGTGGGACAGATGCTGGACCCTAATGCAGGAAAACGCATGGCAGAAAAACCTCTGAAGTTGCTTTCACTAAACACACGTTTAGGCACCTGGTTTTTGGTCATGAAAGTTCTTACCTGGTAGCAGTATTGGTATATAAACATGAGAGAGTGTTTGCCAGGAATGCTAGAGTTTAAGGGTTGAAAAACTCAGGATGATTTTTCAAGAGAAGCTGGGGAAAATACACCATTTACTGCCACAGCTCAACTGCTGTACTTCCTTGTCCTTGAAGGAGGAATGCTGACTTGTACCCCTGAAATATCTGACAGTTTGTGCAGGACATATGTTGGCAAGAAGGGAACAACTCCCCCCCACCACTTTTTTAAATGTTTACATCTTTTACTTTTTTCCTTCTCCTTCCTAAAGTTACTATTGAAATCGCAGGGACTGTGTGGAAATTTGGATATGAAAACAACATTACCCAGAGCTAACTGTAAAACATTCACATCACTATTCCTTTCACATGTGCCTGTCTTCTAGAGTCCAGAGCAAGCAGTGGACTCCAAAGGGAGTTCATCTCACAAGTGGTAGGGTCGACTCACAAAAAGTTGCCTCTAGATCCAGCATCCTCCAATGCAAAGCCAAGTCTGATATTTCTAGGAGCACAATCAGACCACAATGACATTTCCAGCCAAGCAGAGATGAAGTAACAGACTTGGTCTGGTTGTGTTTGGCATCAGTAACTACCAAGAAAAAAAAACAAGAACACAGAATGGTCACAGGCCTGCTGATAGTTTGGGATGTTTCAATTTGTGAAACAAGTTCCACATTTCTCTCATGACTAGCCATGGAATAACAAACAGACTGATCTAGTTTCACTGCCGCTTGGATTGTCAGTTTGATTTGTTCTCAGATGTTATAGGTTACGTACTGCTTTAGAGAGACATTCAGCAAAGCAGAAACCCAGAGAGCTCCATGAGCTAATGACACAGTTTCCTAAGGATTTCAGTTTCATGGTAGTGGCAAGCTTTTCCTGAAGTTGCAGCATGGTATGTTTCTCCTGAGCCCTCTTATATATATTTTTTTTTTGTCAGGGTGTAAATTTATCATCCGATTGAGTTCAGTTCCCTGAAGTTTTGCCCCTTCCTTGAAACATTAACAAGATCTTGCCCCTCTCTTCAGGAATTTATTTTCACAAAACATATTGGAACACCATCATCTTCAGTAACCGTGCCTTTCTTGTAAATTCGGATGAAATTAGTTGCTACAAGTAAAAACACTGGATGGGAGAGATTGAAAGAACCTCATACATGTACAAATGGATTAAGGAAATAAAGGTTATGAAATTAAGAGAAAAAAAAATCACAGAAAAGAGTGAAAGTTGCTGAAAATAAGGATGAGACTAGAAACAAATCATAGCCAACATGAGCAGCCAACACATCACCCAGTGAATAAAGGTAGTTCATGTGTTTTCTATGGTTCAGCTGAGTCTGGTGGGACATTCTATTCTTTGCAGAACAGATTCAGCTTTAATTCATTGCTTGACATTATTTTTATTGTTAACCTGGATGGCCCTGGATAGAAAAGGGTTTAAATTACAAAAAAAATGGTTCACAGACTTAACTAGCTTTATGAACCCATAAAACAGTTTGCAAGGTTCATAAAACCTCAAAAGCCAGAAAATCCTCCACCCCTGATTTCCTCCTTACTCCAGCTCCAGTCTCACTTCACTCATTGCAGGATGTTATGAGCTCCCTCCTCTGACAGACTATAACTTTCACACTCAGAGCTAATCACATTGCCTTCACTCTTTCTGGACATCTCCATGCTGGATTGGAGCTTGTGCTTGAGCAGAATTCCGCAGTAACGAACCTGACCCTCCTGCTTGCTGGCCAATTGTGAATGAGTGCTGGTGGGGTTACCTGGCTTTGCTCTGATGCACAACAGCATTTAAGTTCCTAATGCATAATTCTCTATTTTTCTTTTCCATTTTGCTGAATGAAGAGAAATGCTATTCAGCACCTGGGCAAGGGGGGGGCATCCTATCTGCAGCACCCCCAGCTTGATACCAAATGATTGGGGGGGAATAGGAAAGTTTTATTTTAACCCAAGCAGCAAGCCTGAAGCAGCCTCCACCTCCTAAGGGCCACATTTTCTGGCCCAGCAAAGCCCTGAAAAAAAAGAATATTTTCTGAGGAAAATAATTTACACTGAAATACAGCCTGTGAGAATACTCCCAGAGCCCTGAATTCCTGGTAGATCCCATGACCCAGGACCATGTCCTATAGCCTGTGTAGCCAGTAGTTGTCAGTTCAGGCTGTGGTCAAATGCCAAGCAGGCGGTTTCAAGACTCTTACAGGAAACATGGCAGAGCCACTGGCAGTGAAAATACCCTGGTCATCTTTTCTACCTGACATCACTACGAAGGCAGATGAGGTCTGAAGGCTGTACAAAGTAGAGGGTCTGGACACACAGTAAATGCATAAAGCCTCTATTGCATTTTCAGAGCCCATGCTCACAGCCCCCCTCAATCCAATTCTAAAAGGGCTTCACTGAAGGCTATTCTAAGGTTTGCTTTACCCTTCATGTAAACATGCATTGTGCCAGAGCAGGGAGCCACCAAATGGAGTCCATGGGGAGGACCCACCTGCACACGGTGCTTTGTTTCAGCTTAGCAGCAGGGAAAGGCATCAGCGGTTGATCTGGTGCCTCTTGGGTCCTCTTGATGAGCACAGTGACCACTGCCTCAGCAGGTCCAGAGCAGCTCTCCCACAGTGTTTTGCAGTGAAAAAAGGCAGGATGTATTTCCATCCTTACTCCTTGCAAGAGCACTGCTACTCGCAGACCACCAAATTTCGACCTGTCTATGGCAAAGGTTGAAAACACACTCAGGGGCCTTGTCCGCACCATCAGTGGTTGCTGCAGCTGAGGACTGGTTACCTTTGAGCAACGTTCATGCATGGGGCATGTGAGTTGCAGATACATTAGAAACAGAGCTGCTGAGCCCAGCTTCTCCTCATGAGGGCAATTCAGACTGACGGGAATTCAAACACTCCTGCCTCAGCCCTCCACACTGTTTGACAGCCCTGCCAAACTCCAGGGGCTGCAAAGGAAGTCTGTAAGGTAATGCTATGGGGAGACAGATAGAAAAGAAGCTGACTCACCAATGAGAAAGTCCAGCCCAGACTGAGAATATCGAGGAAAAACAATGAAAAAGGAGAATAAAATACCTCTCAGCTAACGTCAGTAAAAATGAACCAGTGACTTGCCACCCTTGAACACAGACAGAACTGCAAACTTCCCCTAACTACAAAAAATAACAAACGTATTATTTTTATAAAACTTAAAAAATGTACACATTGCTCTGAAGCAAGCACCAGCAAAAAAAAAAGCTTCAGCCTAAACAGTAAAAGATATCAGCAACTGAAAAGCTGCTCTTACAGCAGCAGCTGTGCAGTCTATAGGCAGTGCTGCTGGGTCTGCAACCCGCAGCATGGCACAGCATTTTGTCAGCCTGCCTGGGGGCAACCAGTGCTTGCCTGGGGCAGTAACCAGGGCAGCCCACCCTGCGACTACCATGCACAGAGTGGGTACTCACTGAGGCAGCAGAAAGCAAGAGCACAGAGACTTAGCTTTCCTCCACAGCAAAAGGCTACCAAGACCTTTCTGAAACAAATCTTTACATACTTGCGATGCAGCTATTGTTTAGAACACGATGGAAGTACTAAATAAATCAAATACTTTGCAGTAAACACTTGCTAATCAATCTTGATGAACAGAAGCATAGTTTTAATTGGAACTTAATTGCTGTATTAGTCATTTACTGAACATAAATCTTGCATTAGTGGTGATGTTTCCTTTTCCCACAAAGCACATTCAGTATTTCTCAAAAGACAAATGCTTCTGAAGTCTCCTGAAGAAGATCCAGAATCCTTCGTGCACAGCAGCTCCCATTATGCCTGCAAGAAACCAAGCTGTTTGAAACATGGTACTAATCACAATCACTGCCAGCAGTCAGAGACCTTTATCCAAACAGGGAATTTCAACTCACCGAAACAAATGAGTTACTTATGGAAAAGGAACCTCCTATTTTGCAACCACCACATCCAAATAGGCAGATAGACTCTTTCTGTAAACCAATATGGATAAGTGGCTGCAATTTTCCTAAGTTGCCTTTAAAACATGGGCTTTGTTTTCAGTTCAGCCAGAAATGACCTTGTGTGACTTCAGTTCTAGTCTCTCCTCCTCAGTCTGCAAATTATTATTCTGTAATAGGCAGAAGGACCTTACTCATATTACCAGTGCGCTGTAGTCAGTGTGCTGTTTCTTGGAAACAACAAGGCTGCCGTAGTCCAGGGCTACAGTCTGAGAGTATTCAGTGAGTTACATTCATTGCATAGCAAGAACAACTGAGAAAAAACAAACACTTCTCAAGTCTATGACTAACTGAAGCTGTAAATTTCAAACACTTATTACAGAGCCATAGCTTAGTAAAACAACATGGGATGTGTTACATATCAAAGGGTAACCTTTAAAGAACGACTTATGCTCTGGGGAAAGTTTTAAAACAGAATAGGATGAAGTTTATGCGCCTTTTATTCATGTGGTTCTTATAATTAACCAAAATCATCCTAGAGGTCTGGGTTCAATCCAGCCTTCTCTAACACGTCCCATCATTCTCTCCACTACTGAAGTATCCATACCATAGTAGTTAAATAATTAGAACTGCTGAACAATTTTTCCAACATATTTTCTTCCAGTCCCTCTGTTTACAAATTTCCTCCAGGCAAATTGTGGGGATTTATCCCTCTTCATTCAATGGAGCCAAGTATAACCTTTCACAAGGGACCAGAGCACCAGGTGATTCCCAAACCATTCTTAACATACATCTACCCAGTGTAACTTACTGCTTAGTCTTTACACCTGGTCATTTGGGGCACATGGCACAATTTCTGATCACTGATTACATGACCTTACTTTAATACATTACCTTTGTTTCAAAGTTAAACAGCAAAACAAAATCTATTTCTTGGCTAAATTCATGTTGACCACAGGCTCAAAAAAAAAAACAAACTAAAAAAAACCACTCTCCATCAACAATGTAAGTCTTCCCACGTGCAAGAACTTGCAAAACAGCAAAAAGGGAAAGCTGCACAGACCAGATGGTAACTTAGCTTCTGATCAACAAGCTGTTGGCAAACAGGTTTCAGCTTTACAACCACTTCTCCATACAATCGTAAAGGGCAGCCACAAGAGACCCTGGAGTTATAATTTTGTCCAAGATATCTGGGTGTTCAGACCTGGATCTTGGCTTGTTCCATTATGAAGATCTACATAAAGGGAACTTGCACATTGGAAGGAGGCTGAGGACAATCCTTAGTCTGAGAAAGTTTAGCTCTGTGTATTGGGGATGGGCCATTGTTCACTGAAGATCACAGTTAGTGTCCAAAATACTCTCAAACATCATCTCTATTACAAGAGCAGCAGGGATGAAAACATACATCAAGAAAAATGTTGCATACATTTTCTTCCTCATTTTCTTCCTCTCTCTCCATTCATTTTCTCAGATTCAATCAGTCAGAAAATCTGTCTGGGTAAGGAAATATGTAAACACATGTGTTAAGCCATGCAAATATCTGGAAAATGTCTGCTCTGTGTAAGAAAGACTTAACAAAGGAAAGATACAGCCAGTGACTGTACCATTTGCAGCAAAAGAACAATCTAAATTGATGATTCTTCACCATCTTGATACATATCATCTTAAAAGAGATCTAATGGAGCACCAATATATTTGTAACTTTATATCAGCCAATGGTGTAACCGACTTGTATGAATAACAGCTTAACATAACAGACTGATGTTGGTTATAAAATAGTCACTGCTCAGCATGCTCAGTTTGGTGCAGAAGGCAACTGTGTCTCCAGCTCTAGCTGTAGTAATTGTGGAACCACAAGACTGGAAAGGTTCACCTTGTTCACGAGTCAGGTTGTTGTCTTTCTATACATTGACAGAGCTATTTATTTTTATTTTAGAGTAGCTTGAAAGAGCAGCTAGCATCTATGCTCTCATTCTTAGTTTTGATTCACATTGGCAGCTGTAGATGCTCAGTCTGTTCTTCAGGTATTCACATGGAAGTGACTGAGACATGTCAAATTTACCAGCAGCTTCTCATTAGTGCCTCTTCCTTGATTATGACATCTGCTGAGGTTGATGACAATAACAGAAGAAAAATGTGAAGTTCAGTCATTTGGAAATTACCTAAGTGGAGGCTGTTTTGCACACTATGATGTTGAAATGTTAGGAATGATTGAGGCCAGATTTATAGCTCAAGCAGTCTCGCATCTGTATTTCATTTGTGAGCAACCAATAAAAAACACACCTTTAAAAAAATCTTAATCATTTCCCAGCTGACCAAAAGCTCCAAATATTCTGTCAGCAATATAATCTAGACCACAAAATGTAGTTCTTGTTGAAAGGAATTTCCAGGGTATTGTTGTACAGCTAGTCCAATAAACCTGTATTAGCCAAAGCTGTCAGTGTCCCACTTTTGGCTCTACAGAATGTTCTTCAACTGCTGGTCAGTAGGAGAGATTCCTATAACACACCTGGTGACGACAAGGAGACCATTCACAAACTTTTAGCTATGAAGAAAGGACACAGAATTTGGAAGCAGCTGATATCTGGCCTTCTTCAATAACTAATGGTCATTTTGCAGATTGGCCTGCTGGTGTAGTTTTTCCCCTAATACTGTTCACAGCTCAGCATGACAGAGAATCATGCAAAAATAGGGAAAGAGCTGAGAATTTGGAGGCTAGGCTGTTACTAAATTAACTACCTTTCAGAGTTATGCAAAACTCCTTTCATTCGCAAGTGATGCTTTTGGAGTGCTGGAGAGTTGATGAACATGTCTGATCAGTTTATGGCACACATGAACACTAACTGAGCTTAAACTGTACTCAGTGCTACCCGAATATTCTCCCTACATAGCACAGAGCAGAAAGCTCAGTCAAAACTATTCTATATAACACACTTGATTAACACTGCCACACACAATCAACAATAGTCCAAGGAGCTCAGGTTTATAAAATAAATGAAACCATCTTATCAAGCCAGTCAGTGTGCAACACACAGGCATGTCTTGTTTTGCAATGAAAGTTAAGCTCCTAATCAATCGCCTAATCACTTTCCTGAGTGCTCAGCCACAAGACACAGATGCATTTAAAAGTCTCCCATGTCCATAGAAGGACAAAAATAATAGTTCTTTCCTGACAATGTAGCTCTCCTGCTTGCACACCATGTAAGGCAAGGTGATAAGACAAAAGTCTTATCCAAGATACAGTAGATAAGTATGCAGAGTAGAGACATTTCTAAAGCAGTTGAGGAACGATTGCCAGCAACAAAGGGAGGTTTTTATGATTTTTGCATGCATTTGAAGTCCATGGTTGGGTCAAACCAAGATGCTCTGATTAACTTCAAAATTCCTGTTTGCTAGTGTTATGACCTTTGAGCTAGGAATCATCTTTGTTACCTGCCTGCCAGACCCTCCTACAGGCTGGTGGGGAAACTTGATGAGTTTTGGTGGAAAACTTCTGACAGGATTTTCTGATGGCTTGCTATACTCCCAGAATTATCCTCCTCCCCACCAACAAGGTCCAATACTGCATTTTCCAGAGGCAATCCCCTTCTCACTGTCCTTTTTCTCTCCTGTAGGCACAGACTACATTGACTGCAAGTGATGGAAATTCAACAGACCAGAGAAGGGAGGTTCTTTGAACAGATGCCTATTGCTTTTAAAGTAAATGGGCTGCTCTCTGGTAAAGTATGAAGTGCATATAGTAAGGTAAGAAGGTCTTTCTGTGTTTACTTCTAAACCTGAGTTCCCCTCTGTTCCAAAGGATTTACAATCTCCTTTTGGCACTACGATCACATGGGATTCATTTTCTCTGTGCATTGGCTCGTGGGAGTTCTCACTGGGAACACCACAGTTTGCTCTGGAGACCCTCTGAGCACAAGGAGCCTGTCCTGGCTTACCAGCTACCTCCTTCCACCGTACAGAGCACTGGCCTTACAGCTGTTTTCTGCAGGGAAACTGGCAGGGAGAGACATGCCTTACATCAATGTTGTAAGTGCCCTGTCATCCACAGGCCATTAATGAGCTCCTGAACTGATGCCATGCCAATAAGCAACTCAAGAACTCATGGCCCACTGACTGAAAGCCATTCCTGTTGGAAGGATATCTCTATCTGTTGCTTGAGCACACCATGGTTTGTCTGCACTCTCCCTTGCTAAGGTTACCACTATCTACTAGGGTACCTTTGAGTACCAGAAGGGAATAACAAGAGCTGCACAGTACCCCAAAACAAGATTTAAAAATGTGAGACTCTATACTTTGACATGAAAAGGAATTTGACCTCACACAACATGAGGGACATTAAATGCCTATCTTAAAATGCACTTAAAAATGTGGACCCATGACTTAGCAGTGATGAGGCACCTGAATTTTCCACGCTGTCTTGGTAAGTTTTATCCAAATAAAATAAGTGGAAAACAATAATCAATTCCAAATAACACAAAACAGCCTCCTCTTCATTGCAACACAGCTGAAAGGGTCTCTCCTGACCTGAAGCATGCAAAAAGAAACAAATTCAGCCTGTGAAAACAAGTTTCCTATACCTCTAAGATCTTGTGAGCTAGTAATGTTTGTAAGGCACTTTGAAGGTAAGTGGCACTCTTATAACAACGCAAATGCCTGTTTGAATCACAAGTTGTGATTGCACATATTGAATGCCATTGGGCTGAACAGAATATCTAACCAGGAGCCTGATCTGGTTTTACCAGACTGACTCTGTTCACTGAGATTAATGCCTCACTTCCTGATTAGCCATGATCTAGTAAACCACACAGATCTCAAAGTTGAACTTTAATGTATACCCCTGGAGTCAGTAGCTGGTCTCCTATGCCCAAAATTAGTATACAAGTGCTTTACTGAATCAATGGTGATTACAGAGAAAGCAACAGCCTGCAGTAAAGATAAAAGCCCCAGAAAGACACTAAGTGTTGGCAAACAATAGTAACTATTAGCAAACATGAAAAATTATAATGTCAAGATACACAAAGTAATTATCTATACACAAAACTGCAATATGAACCCCATATAGCTATGAATAAAAGGCTTTGTGTGTGAAACTGACCATCTCTCAACGCTTAGATGCATGTGAACAAGTTGAAACATAAATCAAAGACGTAAGCCAGAAGTCCTCAACACTGGTGCTAATAGTCTTTGGGAGTCTGGACTGGACAACACCTTTCAAATAAAAGGTATTTCCATAACAGATACTGTTTGTTTTCTTCTGCTTCCCTGTTGGCAAAGACACCAACTGACCATTCATTTTTCACTGGTTTCAAATTTTCTGGCTGCCCCTTCTGATTGTAAACATTAGTGGAAAAACATTCATTTGTTTAGAAGTAGTCTCTTGGGAAGACTCATAAAAGCTGTTCTTCAAAAACCTGATGTATAGGCCAAATCTGAGAAGAAATTACCTTGGCGTTGCCAAGTTTTCTGATTTTCATCCTACCTCTTCAACACATAGGACTTTACATCCATAGTAAGTGTTAAGAAAAGGAAATGGGAATCTTGAGTTTTGTTTTTAGCCTTACTACTTACTGAAAGAAAACATAAGAAAGCACCTGAGCAGCTCCTACCCCACCTCCTCGCCTGCTGCCTCCCTCCATGCAGCAGCACAGAGACAGCCAAGCAGCAAGGATGCTCCAGAGGAGAAAGATGAGATGGGTTTGCATCAGTACACACTAGGACCATGGTGCTGCTGTGAACATGGTCCTGGGCACTGAACACCAGCATGGGTGCTGGTCACATTACAGAGAAGCAAGTTTTGTTCCATGTTTCCAGCCATTTTGGTGAATAAAAAACCTAGAAAATTTGTCCCAGACAAGTTTGCTGAAAATTCAGGAGGGGAATAAAGAAAAGAAAACAACCGTGGTGTTTTTGGTTTGGTTTTTTGAAAATAATGATTTTTGAAGAGAGAACTGAGCTCCAGATGGCTGACTCACATCAGCAAAGTGCAGGATTAACAATGTTCATTTCTCTTTGAAAGTGCACATACTAGGCAGGAGCAAAGTGGATTTATTCCTCATCTTCTGTATTAATTTATAGTCTACAATAGACACTAGCTTTACAACTAAGTAGGTTTCTTTTCATTGAATGAGAGTAGAATTGAGTAAATCTGTCAGTGAAACACTTGCAATGCTTCTGACAAAGGAAAAAATGCCTGGCTCTGTACCCAAACAAGTGATAAAGATTATTTTTTTAAAAAATGTGATGTTTTCCTGTTCCTATGGTCTTCAACATCACCTGAGTGTCCTTGAAGCAAACCAGTCTGTGAGCGATGTCAGTTTAGAAGAAAGGGATTTCATTGTGGCTGTTACCTTAAATACTGGTCAGCCTTTGGTGCCTCTGCTCAACGCAGTGAACAAGGCAGTGGGGATTATTGCTTTGTCAGTTATGTTATGGAGTGGTTGCACCGGAAAAGCAATTATCCTGTTACAATTTTAACTCTTTC
>NW_009614714.1:50630-71775 GCF_000690535.1 Cariama cristata | reverse complement strand
AAGTTCTGTTTTGAGACCTCTCCCTCCAAGTAGATGATTTCTGCCTGAAGTTTATTCTGTGTGTTCTCCTGCCAAATTCTTCTGTAGCAGAAGTTTGTGGCTAATCAGACAATGCATTCAAATCACTCGCATTTGGAAAAGCCATCCTTGCTTTCCTTGGGAATATACAGGTTACAAATATCTTTTTTCATACATTTTTCATTTGCTTGCCCTCACAGGGAACTCCTAGGCAAAATAGTGCGTAAGGTGGCAAGTGATTCTGGAGTTGTTTGCTACAGGTTTTTCTTAACTACTGAAAAATCTGAACTCCCTTCTCTTCTCTGTAGAGACAAGAACATTCAAGAAAAGTTAATCCTCTGGATGGGAAAGCTTTACCCAGACCTTTCAAACTGCATGAAGGAGAGATTGATATCAGCCTGCTGTGAGAGCAGAGCACTGCATTCCCCAAGCTCCTTGGACAATCCCAAACATAAATGGTTCCCAGCTGGGAAAGGGGGAAGGAATCAACCCCTGCTTGTTTCACTTGAGGCGGGTACACAGCCCACTCTTCATGGACAGGAGGGTGGATAGGATGCTGCTGGGATCTGGAGTGCCCCACATAGTAGTCTTGCCCTCAGCTGTAAGCCTGCTGTATTTCACATTGCAAGCCCAGACAGCAGCAGCGACTGCCCGATACTCTGATTGCCAAATCAGGAGCCCAAAGTCTCCCTGCTGAGCTGAGAAGCCAGTTGTTAATAGCCAGACTTTGGAGATTTCCAGATGGCATGACATGAGCTGGAGAAAGCTGATTATCAAGTAAACACAAATAGTTTATCAGGGAAATTATTGCCATCAATTGACAGAACAGCAGTTTGCCACCAGGTTCCACAAGTTCACTGGAGAGAGACAACATCCATCATTCTGGTCTTGCCATTTCTTAGGAAGTGATTTACTCTTGATCACTTTGTCCCTATGTTTACCCAGCTAGCTTGACTCATTGCAGCCCAGTTGAAAAGGAAACATGCCTGGAGCAGTCAGAACACAGAGAGCATCAGCTGTGTCTCCCATCTCCCCAGCATCCTCCTCATATGCTTCATCACACAGCATTTGTACACCCATCCCCACTTCAGCTATAATGAACAAGAAAAGCCAAAACAATCATTATAACAGCAGAGAAAAGCTTCCAGTGTAGTCAGTGTTAAAATACTGGTCATGGACTATTGCTCTACAAGGTGTCAGCATGCAGGAAGGGCAGGAGTCATTTAACGTCTTCTCACTATTTCCTTCCACTTCCATTGCTCAGCATGGGCTCCTAAGCCCTGCTGTCTGCACAATGCTATTACTTTCACCTCCCTTAATTTATTCTGCTCATCACTGCTCAGTCTCAGTGCCCCACAAACACTAAATTTAACAAGATCCTGTGAGGGTAGGGCAGTATTACCCCCAATTCACAGATAAAACAGCAAGGCACAGAGCTAAAGACCAAAAGTAGCCATGCTGAGAAATCAAGGTCCAGGTTCTTGGTACCTACTTGAGTAGCTCCTTCTCATACTCCTCCCAGATTAAGACTAATGGTATACATCTACTATGTCTATCAGTCCTATGCCATCTTGAGTGCATGCACATGTTTTGGGACATGATTTGCAGTCTTTACACTGTGTTCCTTGGATTTAACCAGCATTAGCCATTTAGCCATGCTGATCTTCACAACAGTGCACATCCCCTCCAGACAGCCCCAAGCCACCACATGACCTTCCTTTTGTACATCCTACATACAAGTCGATGACAGTGATTAACCAGCCTCATATGCAACCAATTACCCAACTTTTCAGGCAAGTCCCCAAGACTCCATACACAATTTTGTCTCCATAAGGTTATCCATCATTATAAAAATGCCTGTCTTCAGCAGTGGCAAATTCCTTCTGGGACAGGTATCTTTCCTAGAGGTGCAGGCTGTTTGTACAGCTCTCATAGGCATGTATAAAGCAAAGAAGAGGAGTCAGAAAAAAGGGCCAGAGCAGGTACAACTGTATGAATTTGACCAAAAGAAAGTGAATGGAGACTGTTAGGAAGAAATGGCTTCTAGACCAAGGAGGAGTCCAGGAAAAAGTGATTTCCCATTACTTAAGACAATCAAAGGTAGTTTGGATAGAGTTCAGGAAGGAATAAATGCCCTAAATTTTTACATATATCATATGCCAAATAACTATTATTTCAGCACTATACTGCAGAACTGGCTTGCTGTTATAGCATTTATTTTCTGTATCATTGTTTTGCAGATATTTCAGCTTCACAGAGAAGCTAATGTTTTACTCATCTTACTCATTAGGTGGAAAGCAATATCCTACTCACACCTGACCTTCAAAATCAGCCAGACCCCTCCCACTACCAGTTGACAGGGTCTGCAACCAGTTTTGCAAGCCTCTTCTGCATCCTTCTTCATAGTCAGAGCATTAAGGTACAGTGTGCAAATGCAAGTGATCCTCCATATAAATCACTGTTTTCCTTGGTACAAAGTTCACTGAGCCTTTTGGTGTAAATTGCATTTTGTTTCAATCAGGAAAGCATCAGAACTACAGGAAACAAAAGTAAACATGTTAAACCAAGCAGCACATTTATGTCCTCATGCTCCTGGTATTCTAATTGCCCAGATCAGGAACTTAGCCAAACATACAACAGCCACCTTCTGTCCTTCAGGATGCCTTTGCAAAGGAGAGGGCAGTAGATCTGGTGCTTTTCCTATTACAGGGTTGAAACATAACCAGGACAAAGATTCCAGTCCTGAAGCCAGTGTCAGGCTGTACTGGCACAACCCATGTACACTGCTTTACAGACCCGTGCTAATGTCACAGCAGACCTGAGGAAAGGCACGATTTCCACAGGCGCAACTTTCTCTTGCTGTAAGATCTCAAGGAAGTTTTTTTCTGATGACCTTGGCATTTTACTTCTACTTCATAGGAATGTTTTTGGACGGTCCACTGAAGGGAGGAGCCAACTCCCTTGAAACCACCTACAACCTCACTGACCTCTCTAAATCCCAAGTGCACACCTCCTTCAATAGCAGCTCTAGCCATGCTGTCCTGGAGAAGCCACCACCACCAGCAGAGATGAGAGGCAGTTGTTCCTCAGAGCCTGCTCTGTATCGCTTGAGAACAGATTGTTCCAATATGTTGTGTTGGTTTTATGAGACAGACAAGTGTCCATTGAGACATAAGGTGTAATTATAGTGCAGTTTCAATTAAGAGTCAAAGTTTGGTCCAATAAGGCAAAAAGGTCAGTGCTATATGTAGCAATGCAGCTGGACAGCTGTTTTGTACTTGGCTACAAAACGAAGGGAAATCCTAACTGGGGCCAAAAATATCCCTGTCTTTAGCCATGATTTGCTGCCAAGCATCAATCCCAGAGCAAATTCTGCAAGGATATTTGCCTGGATTTACAGTTTAAACAATGCATTATAGACTCCTTTGTTTTAGCAGGTTCAGGCTGTAATTTCTGCTCTTTCCAGAAAGCTTTTTTCTTCTTTACTCCTTCCCAAACTTTGATTACAAAATAACTAGCTGAAGAGATTCTCCTTCATAGTGAGAGTTTCTCAACTGTCAAGTTTTAGGTTATAGCAAAAAAAAAGAAAACTAGCACACCATCTTGATGTAGTTTAAACAAAGATTTAAGGAGCACAGAAAACAGACTTGCCAGTTTATCAACAGTGGGAAATTATCTCAGAGCACCTCCTAGGGGACGAAGTCTGAGAAAACATCTGGAAGGGAATTTGAAGCACTAACCAGGACAACAAATAGTTAGCATAGCATGCAAAAGGGAATGGCAAGGCAGCATAACTTGTTTGAGCTCTAAAATTCCCTAGAAAACTCTATATGCTCAAAGGCGTTGGACGGTACTTAACATCAAAAATTAAGAGCTGGCCCAAAGTGACATGAAAGAGTCTATAAGGCCAGAGGCTGAATAGGAGACCAGCTGAAAAATCATAAGGAAAGCAGAGATCAGGTAAATTCAGATGGTGGCTGGGACCAAGACTGTAGGTGAGTCAGCCCCAGCACTGCAATTGTTTGTTGGGGCTTATAAAAGTGGTTTAGGCCATCTATAAAGCACTCCATCTTCACAAGAATTCAAAGAAATATTAGACAATAGGAAAAGTTTTTCTTCAAATAGATCTTACCCTGGAAGTAAATTCTTCCAAGAATTTGGAATACCTGCAAATCCCATGTGGCTGCTTTTCCCCAGTCATAGATATGCAGGTAAATGACAACAGATACAGATTTAATGAAATCCTCAGTCTAGCTTCTTGCATGAGGTCTGCAAATGTCCACACATGTCCATGAATGTTCCTGGTCACAAGGACTGGAGACAGCAACAAGCTCTCCATTCCAGACTCCTTTGAAAATGCCTCTGCCATCCACTGGAATACTATCTATCCCACTAAGTTTTTAGCAGCTACAAATGGGAATCTGGTTTTAAAACCAGGCCAGCTACAAGGTCAGACACATGCTCATGTCAGCCAACCATGATGTGTCATCAAGTGCAGATAGCCTTTTAGCTTTATAACCACATAAGACAACATCCAGGGGAGCAGCATCTCCCAAAACAGAGGGTACAGCCTGTGGAAGGAAAGGCTGAGTCAGTCAGGAGAGCAATGAATTTTACATTGGACTGGAATAGCAGGGCCTTTCCAAATAAGGCAGACTTCACAGAAGTAATTGGTGTTCATCTGATGGCCACTAAAAAAAAAAGAGATGCCTTTGGGCCTGGTGAAAAAAAACCCTGGGCACAGAGAACTATGCAAACAAGATCTCGGCAGAGAAAACGGATCTCAAAGATAACACGAAAAGCAGAATGCAAGGTAACTTATCACCCCTAGATATCGGAAAAGTAATGAACCAAGAGAAATGAAAGAGAATTGGCATGTTATCACCTAAGTAACAATACCCGAGAAATTGCAATGGGCACAGGGTCACACTAACTGTCCACATCCCCAGTGGACCTGACAGCAAATTACGGGTAGAATCAAACTAATCTGTTCCTTCTGGCATGGGCAATATTTTCACCGTATTCAACAACACTGATTAAAAACTTAATAGCTCAGAGCTGCATCTTGTCCAGAGCTAACTTGCTTTCAAGAAACCTTTGATAAAGTAGGCAGTGCCTCCATAGCAGATCTCAGGTTTCTTCTTTATCTACACTTTCCAGAAAGTTGCCAAAGAAGTTTTAATCTCTGAGCAGAAATTAACTGATTTGATCTTGCTCACACTAGTTGTCTGAATTGCCATTGTCTTCACTAGAACAGACTTGTACTATGGAGAAAGTCACTGAGAGAATTGCCTCATGGTTTTAAATACAGTAGCAGTCTGTCTCCCAAATATATGCAATTGATATGACAAATGCAGTAGCAGCTGATCCATCATTTTTTTGATAAAGGTTTTAGAAGACATTAAATCCATGGGCAATCCCATCATAGTAGATAAATGCATCTTACAAACTGCTCATGAGTTCACTTTTGTGGAAACACCTTTTATTAGCACTGGAAATACACCAACAGTGTGTTTGGTGAGGCAAAGGCACATGTCAATTTCTGGAGTCACACCAACACAGAACTGTAACCTTATTAGAGTGTCTGCACAGAACCAGAAGTCTCAGGAGCAATGCAGGAACAATACTCTACCCTGCTCTCATTTATGGTGCCTGAGTCAGAAATATAGACAGAATAAAGAATGAAAAAATTTGGGAGTGTGCATGCCTGCCCACAGCTGCAGAAAATGTGGAGGAGAAAGCTGCATTGTTTCAAAGTTGCTGTGCAAAAAGGCTTGTCACTTGAGCTCTGCTTTAGTGCTCCCCAAGCCAAAAGGAAGAGAAGCTGATCCTTAGGGGTCCAGAGCAAAAGTGATGGAGACAGCAACTTTACACACCAGCAACTTGAAGAAATTAAAGGAACAGCCCAGGAAAGTACTGACTGGCAACTCTCATCCTTCTGCACCTGACAGTGCAAGCCGCCAATTGGTTTGGATATCTTGCCATTTCCAGTTTGATGTGACATGGGAAACAAAACTTCTCCTTCTCCTGACTGCTATTTGAACCCAGTATTTAAGTCTCAAAGGAAGAGGCTTCGTTAAAGATGCTGGTTTCCTAACCCTATAAGACACATACCAAACAACACCCAGAGCTCTAGCTAATTAACCCTTTATCTCTTAAGCTGTCTGCCTTTTTGCTGGAATCACACCATGAAAATGCTGCTCTTCCTCCTGCACCTGGTTTTCCATCCTTCCCTGTGATCCCAGTGCCTTTGGCTGAGAGTCTGAATTCCCCTTTCCTCCAGGCCAGCCCATTGCATTCAGCTTTCCTGCAGCCTGACAGCCAGATGTGGAGCTCAGCCTCAGGGCCACTTGTGCTTTCCTTTTCACCCAACTCAGACTAAAGAGCTGCATCTGCAACTGGCAGCTATCTGGTTATATCTTTTGTAATCATTTGACCTGCATACAAGTGATGAACTGAAAAATGCTCACAGCTGCTGGAAAAAGCAGACAACAGAGAGTCTCCATCTTGCCCTGTGGATGTCACAGAGGAGTCAGGACTCAGTTTCTCAATAGGAATGCCTCCAGATCACAAGGAACACAAGAATCAGGCCAGGAAGCCAAACTGCTATACACAAACCATAAACTATCTGTCAACACCCAGAACCGATCCTGCCCAACTTTCTAAATAACCCAGACCCACAATGTTCTGCTGAATCTCTAGAGATCTGCCAACATTTCTCAGACCACCCATCTCCAGCTGTCAATATATTAAGACCCACATTCTCTGTACATTCATATTTCAAAGGTAACCAGCTTCCAGTCTGGTTACAAACTGTGGTGGATAGCAAAGTCTCCACATTCTCTTGAAACACTGAAGGGCTGTAGGGATAACATGATTGATTTAGACTCAAGACACTGAAGAACTATCCAAGAAAACAAAGGTAGAAGCTGGGAACAAAAGCGTTACCCACTTCTAAAGCCTTCCCTGTACAAAAGTACCCACAAGTGTCAGAACAAGCAGCAGATCACCACCATTCCCATTACACAGGTAACAAACCTGTTGAGCATGAGAAGAGTTTGTTGCTCCCAACAACTTTCTAAAGTGCCTGGTGCAGACTTGGCAGCACAGCACACCAGGTAGACTGGGACCTGCAGGACACCGACAACCTGAGAATACAATGCAGGAAATAACCTAACACCTGCATCAAGGAATACAAGGGGATGAATACGTTTTATGCAATTTAAATCAAAGGGTCCTCCTAAGTCCTGCCTGAAAGACTTAGGAAAACTAGAAAAATATAGCAACCATGGGAATATTTTCCTGTTTCTGGGCGGCAAGAGATTAGTTAAGTACAGCACTGGGCACATCAGTTACATTCAGTTACACAGGGTCAGATCAGAATCATTTTACACAGAACTGAGTGCATATCATTGATTTGGGTCATAGACTTATTTGTATAGCCCTCTTCTGGGCTTCAGAGCTGTTCAGTATTAGTCATAACATAAATTAGATAAAAGATAGCAGAGCAGAAGCCCCAGGAGCAGAAGACAGACAGCAATACACCCGGTGCTTCCAGTCTAGTTACAAACTGTGGTGGATAGCAAAGTCTCCAAATTCTCTTGAAACATTGAAGGGCTATAGGGATAACATGATTGATTTAGACTCAAGACACTGAAGAACTATCCAAGAAAACAAAGCCTTTGATTTACACTCAAGTAAATCTTCCTCTGGATTAATCTGCCCAGCTCTGAGATAACATGTAGATTTTTTTTTTACACAGCCTAACATAAACAAATCCTCCATGTGCAGTGAATGGTGGGGCAATGAAAAGGAAAGCCATTTGGGAGCATGTACTTTCTAAGGAGCGGAAAAACACTTTGTCATTTGCTCTGGGTTTGGCTTTCAGAAGTGCTGCCAGGGCACTAAGTGTTTGATATAATCAGTCTGCTACCAAGAGCTTCATTTAAGCACAGAGAGCTGTCGGCATTGCTTGATGATTCCCAAAACAACAAGGGGTCTGGGTAACATCACCTCACCCACTTCTGCTCTCCCTCAGCTAAATGTGACAGAGCAATTGTGCTGAGGGCTCCAGCCTGATGAAGCTAGTGGGGACACATGCAACTGCATAAACTGGCACAATTGGTCCCCAGGGGATGCAAGGCTATGAAGGTAGACTGGCAATTTTTCAGCAGTAAATGAAATTAGTACTTTTTCTTCCCCCCCATCTTTTGCCATCAGCAGCAGTCTGATGTTTTACTGCTCATTGCAGAAACAAGACAGCGCTGCAACATGGACCAAGGTGGGATGAGTTCTTTTTTAACCTGCACAGACCTTACAGAAAAAACATCTTGATGTCTGTTCCTGAATTTTATGAACAGTAAGCCTAACCTCAGCAGTTATTCATACATTCCCTCCTGCCACTCCTGGCTAGACTCGGCTCTTTGCCCTTACACTCCAGCCTCTGCCTTGAGGCTGCTGGGGGGCTGACTGCCCACCCAGCCCCTCTCCCCAGCAGCCTTTGTCCAAGGAAGGGGGCAGATCCTTGGGGCTGGTTTGGAGCACAGCCTCTGCTGCAGAACCCATTGCCCACAGGCTGCAAGCACACAGGTGCTGAGCTCTGCTGGGGGAAAGATCTCAGCTCCACAATTATCTGCTTCAAAATCCCCGCTGTGTCTGTTAGTTTGTTTTCTTCACCAGCAATGTTTCAAGAACAGCTGAGCACTTGGATTGCCCTTTCCCTGGGACTGAAAACCAAGCAAACCCAGCTAGTACACACAGCTGCTCCTCCATCTAGAAAGGAGAGTGTTTTGCATCTGGCTAGGCCACTCCTCAAAAGCCTGTAGAGAAAACACACTTGGATAACAGTCAATTAACATAAGAGACACTTGGAAGCAGTAGTTTGCATGCATGCTAAATGCTATCCCTGCAGACAGCCTCTTTAGGGTTTCTACCCTACATGTTCTTCATGCAAGGAAAATGTATCTGTTCTCTTCTTGGCACATCTCAGGCAACACACTGCTTCCTAAATGCACAGACCTCTTGTTGGGATAGCCAAATAAAGCCCAAGTTAGCAATATGAGTTCTTCAAGAAGTTTCTCCTCAGTGGTGCATCCAGCAGACTCCTATCACTGGCAAGCCTTTGCCAAGTGACTATGTGTGTATTGCACTGTAAGAACAGTTATGAGATCATAGTTGATGAGAGACAATATAACAGTTTTTGGCACTTGGTCTGATGCACTCCATCTTTTCTCACATGGTTACACTGAACTGCCTCACAGTAATTTGAAGCAATAGTCCTTATACACCTTTGTGGAGGCACAGACCTGCACCGACTATCTGAGGACCACCCCACCTGCTCACAAAAGCAGGACTGGAAAGCAAATCCAGATCTGTCAACTCTGCCTTCAGCAACAAACCACCCAATTGCAAGTAAAATCACTAAGATAGCAAGAGATCCAAGTCTTGCAGCTCTCAAGTCTATCCAAATTGAGGCATGATTCAGCTGAAGATGAGGTACAGCATTGCCAGAAGGGAGCACAGACAGACAAGACTGCTGTTCAGGTCAGTTCCCCGACACCTGAAGCAGAGCATGAAGGGCTCCATTTTACACTCCTTTCCAGCAATAGCAGAATAAATAGCCAGGGGATTACAGACATCAGCACATTATGTGGAAAGCTAAAGGAATCAAATGAAATAACTCATGCCAGTTATTTTACAATGGCCCTGGCCCTCCCCTACCACACTGTGGACAGACTGGTGGGGAGGGTGTGGAAGAAGCAGACACTATGTCCAGCTCAACAGCTCCTGTTACAACCTGCTGGCTGCTTAGTAGGGAAATCCTGGATTTGGAGAGTCCTCAGACAAGAACAGCATTAGGTTAGTTAACATGCCTAAATTTACATCTGTCCCAAAGGGCCACATTTCCTGTACTACAAGACCGACAAGAAGGGGAAATCAGTTTTTTCCTTTATCAAGGACTGGCTTTGTTCCAGAGGCTCTGGCTTTTTGTCCCTGCAGGAGCTTCCCCAGGAAAGTTATTTCCTTGAGGTCTACTTTCTTCTCATGTCCAGCCTTCACCCGAGCAGGTGTTACAGAGAGGCCTCAGTCCCATCTTCAGGAGATCTCCAAGGTTGAGACTGGCCAGGATACCAGCAGAGACCAGCCTCACTCTGCATCAGGCAGCATCTTGCTGGCACGCACCCTCAAACAAAAGGCAACTGCAGAGCAGCTGATCTACAGTTGCCCACTCTGCTCCCTCTGGGGAGGGACATAAAGACAGGAGCTGGCCCAGCACATCCTCGTGAGGCTGTGAGCATGTACATGCCAGCAAGAACTCTCAACAGCAAGGAGATGATGGGAGCGTAGTTGTGCAAAGGCTTCAGAACACAAACAGGTGAAGTTTGGGCTGCAGAAAAGCCACAACTATTCATCCCTATGTGACCTTGGGCAACTTACTTCTACATATATTTTAATTTGACTGACAGAAAAGTAAATTTTATATAAAAAAGAAAACTGACAGGCAGAACAGTAGGTAATGCCTTCAAGGGCTCTCATACACAGTAAAGCCTGATATGCTTTGAGGCTATTTTGTGCTCTTCAGTACCAATGTAGCAACAATTTGCTGTCAACAGAAGCAGGTTCATTTAAATTGCACCAAAGCTTTGTGGAGGTCTGCACAATTCTGGTTTGACACTAGGGACAACAGCAGAAGTGGAAATAAAGTGACAGGTCTGGGGGAGTGGGAAACACCTTCAGTCACATGGTAGCAGCATTCCTCTGTTGCTAGTTTGTGCAACTTTTTAAACAAAATATAATGCAATTCATAGATGAAGGTTCTACTGAAATTAAGTTTGATGTATGACATGCAAGAGTTGGCAGGGCTGTGGAAGCAATATATAGTGGAGGCCCAACTCACTGCACAGAAGAGCTGGGATGGTGGCAGAGTCCTCCAAGAAAGGCACAAACAGTGTCTCTGTACATGACAAGAGGAGGCACAAGAGAATCAAGGGGTTCTAGAAAATGTTAGGGAGGAGAAAATTTCAGTGTGAAGGAGGAAAGACTGCACATGCAAGTCGGACAAGTCTTTTCCGCAGTACCCCAAATGGCAGGAAAACGCTGTGACCCTGTCTTGGCCTAAGCAGCAGCAACCAGTGTCATCCCACTACACATGGCACAACTCTCACCTAAAGAGCCCAGCCTGAGGATATGATCATGGAGCAGCTCAGACAGATATAGAAAAAGTCACATTTGCCCAGGCCTTCCACAGGGGCTTAGGAGAGGGTAAGGAATGAGTCAAGGAGACAAGCTTAGGCAGCACAGGGAGGAGACATGCCCCTGGCTGCTTGCTGGGCTGACAAATGCAAGGGCTCATTCATCAGGTGCAAGCAGAGCCAGAGCAGCCAGATGGAGAGGACTTAGTGGGCTGAAGCTGTGTAGAAGGACAGCCTGTAGGAGACACTGCAGTTCCTCTGTACAGGAAGACTGAATTACACACTGCTCCTGGGATCCAAGGGACAAAGCTAAAAGCTGCCCATCTGGCAGCAGTGAGATTTCAGCAAGGAGCAGCACAGGGCCTTAGGAGAGAAGTTGCTACTGGGTAGGTCACATACAGAATAAACCTCAACAGGCACATCTACTATTGATAAAACTACTGAACAGAATAGCATTTCTGCAAACCTACTTCACTGAATTTACATCATTACACAATACAGCTGACTAATAAACGGCAAACAATCTTTTAACGCATGAGACATTTGCACCTCAAAGACATTCCTGAAGTACAGGTTTACTTCCAAGTAGTAAGAGAAGAAAAAAGGACCCCCTTTCCTGAGCCATCCATCTGCACTCACCCTTCACTCCAACAGCTGTAGAGCTTCAGTTCTGCCTAATGCCTCTGCAGATTTATTGGATGCCCAACTAGAAGGCTCTGATTGTTCCCTGTTGCAGTATTTTGCCATGGGTGAAGAATGTGGGAGGGATCCATAATATTTTTATGACTATTATATGACCTTCTGTTAACTTGATGGGATAAGTCACAGGGCCCTCCCTGAGAAGAGGGCAAGCATCCCTTGAAATGGATGCTCATGGAGAGGCTTAGAGGTCAATCCAGCAGTGGAGCCTGAACACTGGTAGGAGTTTTAATTATGAATGATGAATCTAGCTACTATAGGTTGCTATTTTGGGAGCTGCTAAATTAACAGCCAAGTAAGAAACAGGAGGATCTTCTCAAAAGATAGGGCACTTCCACCTCCCACCCATTAGGGGACATGAAATTTTTAAGTCCTGGAACTGAAACAGCAGTGATTTGTGGTGCCTGATTTATCAAGGTCACAGAGCACCAAAGCAAAATCTTTCCTCCAGTTCTGTCTCTCCTCATGCCAAGGGGGAAGCTAATCCCTCAGAATCCCTCTCACCAGCACAGATTACATTGCTTAAAAAAGGGTATCATCTCCCCTCAGTTCACTTTACATAGTCTGGAGAATAAAATCATGTGGCTTCTGACTAGAATTGGATAATGCAACATCCTCTCATAAGAAAGAGTTGCCATGTTAAAGCTGAGATCTTTGCAAGCAGATATGAATCTAAGGCAAGAGTAACCTCAGTTAAAAGGAAATATCAGATTAAGAGCATTTCACCTCCTCCTAAGACCTCCCTCTTCTACCTTTCTGAAAAAGATTAAGATTCCCTTTGAATTTTGTGTCAGAAATGGAACAAATTTTACCATAGGCCACAGGAGATTCATAATCCTGCAGTTCCCATCATAGGAAATTTTGTATCTGTTAACTGAAAATGCTGCCATAGCTATCCCATAAAGGTGTTGAACCACTGAACCAGTGACAGTAAGTGAAATTTGTATCTGCTGACACCCCTGAGAGGCAGCCTTAGCATCAAAAAGGCAATCTAAGCCCCAGCTCCTATCAGGACTCAGGAGATCCCAGTGTGGAAGGTAAAACCCCATTCCCAGGAGAGCAAAGTGACACTGGGGTGCTGAATACCTCCAGAGAGGGAGAGTTTCAGCATCTTTTCTCACTTGAGCGCTGCAGTATTAGGAGCCTGGGCACTCAGCAATTAGTTCTCTGGAAACACTGCTGCTCGCACCAACACCAGGTAAGCTGACAGTCGGATGCAGAGCATGCTCGAACCTCAAAACACCACCCCCATTTCCCCTGCTTTTTTGCCAGCAAAGCACAAAACAGGCCAGGGAGTCTTGCACCGTCAAGAAGTTTTTTTGGGGAAAAAAAGTACTTTTTTTTCCTCCTCTGCATAGTTCAAGCTCTTCTCAGAGGGCATAAGGGCAATTTACCTCCTCAAGGGGAGGGGGTTGCTGGTGTTCAGCTAATGGAAACAGGCTGCTGGCTACCGGGTGGTCTGCAAGCCCTGTTTGTTTGTGCAGCGAGCAATCCCAGCCATGGCAGGTAAGCAGCACGCTGCCCTCGCTGCTCCAAGTAATTACACTCACAAACTGCCTCAATCAGCAGCTACACAAAGTCTACTGAGGACAAGACTGCTGAGCAGGAATTTAGCACAATTTACACCATCAGCTTGGGTGAGCAGCACCACCCTCCCCAGGACCCCAACACCAGCAGAGCCCTTGTTGCTGCAGGATGACCAGGGAAACAGACCTTGAGGCTTGAAGGAGACTTATGCACTTCAGAATCATGAAACTTTCATTTACTCTGCTGTAATTGCTAAAGGAAGGAATGAGTTGCACTGAATGTAGCATTTCCACCAAATACATTTATGGTAAGAAAAAACCTTTCAGCTAGGACCAAAGCTATTTGTGGACACAGACTAGCTCCAGCAGACCTTTCAGGAGAAATGTCACTAGAGCTGCAGCAGGCTGTGTGCCACCAGAGATGCTGGCAGGAACAGATCCGCTCCCTCCATGTGTGTGGGAGCAAAATATTTTATGAACTTGTTTTCATTCCACTTTAGAAGCAGAACCAAACATGAAGCCTTAGACTGTAGCAAAAGTGGACTAGTCACTCCTGCACAGCTAACTAGCAGCTGTGATGCTATGCTACTGACAGCATCAAACCCATGACTCATGCATTTCCTAGCTGATTAATTAACATTAACTGATAAATTCTTATCTTCTTCACCATCTTTGCACCAGACCTCAGTCCCAGGAGTAACTCAGCTGAAGCCCATAAACCCAAGGCCTCTGTTTTGCGTATAATCACGGTTTATACCTGAGAAGACCCACTGGCAAGCACTGAAATGCTCATGTCTCACTCAAAGCACCTCACCTGCAAGTGGGAAACAACCAAGGAGCGCTGCATGCCCAGAGTGCCCATACTGTAGCAGCAAGGTTCAGTTTGCTACAGCTGAGGGTGTCACCTAGCCCCAGACCCCACAAGGGTCACTTGCTCATTGCAACCCACCTAGTTACCAACCCCCCCAATTTCCAGCAGAGTCAG
Organism: Cariama cristata; assembly: GCF_000690535.1. Lineage (NCBI taxonomy): Eukaryota > Metazoa > Chordata > Aves > Cariamiformes > Cariamidae > Cariama > Cariama cristata. The sequence goes on along the minus strand of NW_009614714.1, from coordinate 57,355 downwards.
ACACAGCACAAGCTCCTGCCCACTCTGCCAGGCACTCAGCAGCACAGCTCTGACCCACAGAGTAGAGTGCTTCTCTGGAAGAGACACTCACCTTCAGAGCCAGCCTTTCACCCAGGTGTCTCCAGCTCCTACTGCCCAGTAGGTCCTACTTGCAAGGTGCTATTTTGGTGGGGAAGTAAAAAAAAAAAAAAAAAAAGAAAAAAGGAGAGAGACCCATGAGGTCATCAGTTTGGTTGGAACCTCCAAGAGCAAAAAAGAAACAACCCAGGAGGCAGCATCATTGCTCTTGGAAACACACCCACACCTCCAAACCCAGACATCAAGTGACAGCAGCAACAGAGGAACAGGGCACATTCCCTGATACCTCAAAGCCCACTTCCCAAACCATAGTGGCTGTGCCCAGCTTACAGCTGCCTTCTCCACAAGAACAAACACCTCCCAGCAAAACTTACCTAGTTGATGCCTTTGGTATTTAAGTATCCTGCTGTGCTCCCATAGGCCACCACAACCAGCTGAGCCCACCCCTCACCTGAGAGGTGACCTCCTCTCCCAGGTGAAGCCAATCTTGGCTCCTAAAATCCCAACCACAGTTCCCCCAGGTGCAGCCTTGGAAGCAGGAAAAAGGCTGGGGAAGAAAGAAATAGATGGATAGTAGCCAGTAGATGAGTGACAATATCTATTGCTAGCCCCAGATCACAGCTTTAAGTGTTGGGATAATCCCGTAACAACATACTGAGTACATTTCTGGAGGGCACAATGGTAAGCTGTGCTTGGGCAAGCTGCAGCGGTGCATGGTATAACGTGACGTGCACGATCAGCTACGAACACGTTCACCTCAGGCGCATGGTCTGTTTGCGTAACAATGTGCCTGAAACATTGCTTTCTTTTTAACGGGAGCAATTTGTCAAAGGGTTTGTACCTTAAAGTGAGTTATAACTTTGTGCTTTAAATTAATAAGAATGCTTCTTCTTGCTAAATAGTTGCCACCCAGAAACAAGGCAATGCTAGCTGGTTCGTAACATCCCACAAATACTCAGCAGCAGAGAGGAGGCAGTCCAAGCGAAGAGCTTGCTAACAATCCACAGGCTAAAAGACCTTAATCTGGTTTGGGTTTGTTTGTTTTTTTAAGGCTGTTTATAATTAGAAAATCATGAGGTAGAGTTGGAGAAAGAGGTAAGAGTATTTCATGCATCTTTGGAGATTTTATTCTGGTTTTTGCTGCAATTTTGACTCAAAAATATACCATGAGCTGTAACACAAGCCCAGCAGGACCACATTCTCAGAAGATCCTCTGCTGCTGCGTGTGCACCTGCCACCTGATCTTAACTGAGAACTTCTGAATAATAAATACTATTTTCAATGTTTGTTTTGACCAACTTTATGCAAACATTTCCTGTGAAAAAGACAAAGGCAAATCTCAGACAAGTTACTTCCTATTTGGAACCAAAACCTGATCTGAAGCCATTCCTCTAACTCAACCCTGTTGCCCATGAGCAGACCAGATCTTTGCCTTGTCACCCTCAATGGGCATCATGGTGCTGGCGAGGGGAGAGGGTAATCCAGCAGCTGCACTGTGCCCACAACAATTGAGCGATGGTCCTGTCTAATTTTTCATTTTTAATAAGTATTCTCAATTCGAAAGTAAATGCTGCCCAACAGTGTGTTTCTAGTAAACAAAAGAAGATGAATGCATACCAGACACGAGGGGTGTGGGGGGACGAGGAACGCTTAATTGGCACCCAACTGTCATTGCATGGTTTCTCCTTCTAGGGAGGCTTGCACTGAGGGAATGGCAGCAAATCTCTTGGGGGCTCACGTGAGAGGCCTGAGTTAAAGCACTGCATCTAGAAACCTCAGGCCTGACTCTGGTCAGACTCAGGTAATAAGCAAAAATTATGAAAACAGTATAAGACTGCCTCTATATAGACAGATACATAGATGTCTTACAGTCTGTAAGTCTGTGTGGAAAAGACCCAGTTGTTTTTGCAATTTCTGGGGAGGGCAAAGCCAAGTTGTATTCAAGTGAGAATGTTTAAAGAAGGGCCTGAATCTCACCTGAGCTCACATCCAAAAGTGAGCTCAACTTCTGGCCCTTTTGCTCACAGCAGGAGACACCGGCATTCATGGCCACACAGCCAAGCAAGCCCTAGAGTTACCTCTAGCCTCCTCAGTTTTCAGTCATATCCCCCCTCCTTAACCTTCATGCATCTTCTTCCATCCTCTTTTTTAGCTTACTAAGTCTGTGGTGGCCTCTCAAACATACTAAATATAAATGTGTGGACTCAGCTATGTAAATAAAATGGCCCATGTGGTGAGCACACATGAGGGCAGGGGGTCTTTCCCATGGATGGGAAGGCTGATTGCCAAGCAAATCCCAAGCTCTGCACTTCTGCCCAGAGAAAGGGAGCCTAAGATTTAGGAATAGTCACAACTTTTCTTAAAACAGCTGATCTTTTCCTCTACCTAGGATGGGAAATGCCAGCTACTGGCAGTGCTGAGGTCTTCCTCCAGCACCAGAAGATGGAGAGGGTCAGGGGACAGGAGGACATGTAGGGAGGAATTTTTATGGATGAATGGTATGTAACCAGAAGGGGAAGGATTTCTCCAGTCTTACTGTTGCTGGTATATGTGTACATCGGTGTTGACCAGGGTGTGTGCCGTATGGGGGCAGCTCTGGGCATGTTGGGAATAATTTTTCTGAGTGACTCCCTTGTTCTTTCCAGAAAGAGAAGCTCAGACTGGAAAAATAGGTCAGTGAGGCAGTTCAGAAGACTGCCAGACAGCTGCCTGTCTGTCTCCTGTGCAATGTCCTATGGTGGCAGGGGATCTGACCCTCTGTCAGGCTAAAGGATGTGCTGGGGGCTGCATGTAATGTGGTGGGACTGGGTGTGAGAACTGCAGGCTCTCACTGGTGCACACCCTCTGCTAGGTTAGAGGGTGACTTTGCTACCTGCCCCACAGTGAGTCTCTTCTGACTGAAGAGGTCTTCATCAAGCTGCTGGCTCTGGCACAGTCCTCTCTGCCTTCCCACAGGTGCAAAGAGGTAGGAGGAAGGTATTCCAGGGCATGTGGCCACCTAAGAGGGTGAGCTTGCAGGGTGGGACAGCAGTAAGAGCACACCCAAGCTCTGGCTCGCTGTCACACTAACACAGCACTGAGCCTGTGCCTGCTCTTCAGCAGGCACAAAAAAGCCCACGCCAGGTTCAGGAACTGGAACCTCAGTGTAAAGTGAGGTACAACACAGCCAGTGGTACCCAGAATCACAGGGGATGCCCAAGTCAGATAGATATAATACATGGCAGAAACTTCTTCCCATTACCACAGACTCACACCTGGAGAACTGGTGTGATGGACAAACTCAAGTTTACAGCCCAGCTTTCCAGCTGTGGCCAGGACAGCCTCCTCCTCTCCCTCCAAATCACACTAGCCATGGCAGGGTCACAGGGTTTGCAGAGGAAGCCTCCTCTTTTCTGACCCAGTGCCTGATGCCTAGGTTGGGGGACAGAGACTTGGCATTTGGGGTCCCTCCAGGGACTCGTCGACCCTCATCCAATCCCCATCTCCAGGAGGTCTCTGTCCTTTGCTGCTGCTTCTCCTTGCTCTCAGTATCTTCCTATTCCTAGCCCCAGCTAAGGCTGATGTGACAAACCCCCTGGTTTTAAACTTATACACTTGAAACCCCTTTAGACAACATAGTAAAAGAGGTGATGGATCCTGCTGTGCTTGTTTGCTTTGCAGCCTTTTGGGTGCAATGCCGAGTAAAATGAAGCCCCAGAATAAATCCTACTCAACAGGAACATTTTCACAAATAACCTCAGCTACACAGTTTGCAAGTCCTTGAACATTTCTACATCTCTTCAGCCAAAAACATGTGTTTTGTGTTGCTTCACATAAATCTCTCTGGTTATTTATCCACATAAACGCTTCTATAAATTGTTCACTGAGCCTCAAAATGCAGCAAACAGGCTCTTTGATATATGTCTCAATCACCAGGTGCATCAATCACTGCTGTGCACGCCTTGTTTGCTCCCACGCGTGGAGAAGTTACCAGTCCACTCTGCCAGAAAAGAGGGCAAAAAGTTAAATGGTTTTCATGGATGGATAAAAGTCTGTGGGCTAAACCTCAACACAGAGCTTGTTTATACTGAGAGTTTCTAGCACTCCCTCCTCCTGCTAGCTGATAAAATACTCCTCCGTCCATTCATATGAAATATACTCCAGACCAAGAGCCTGCACATGAATATTTGATCTCTTTGTGAGCTCTTTGTACACTACCACATTTCCTCCTGTGGTGGAAATTCCTCTCTGTACAGGAGTAAGTAAAACGTCAGCCTTATTCTGTGGTGTGAAGGTGGTATATCGGTCTTGTTACAGACCTGCTCCGCACAGAGGTGGATCTCACTCTTCATCATCACAGCACAACTTTTAGCATTTATTCTGAGTCCTGCGAATGAATCGTGGGTTTAGGTTAGAGTTTAGCTGAGTAGCTTTCTTGATTGAGAGCTACCATCAGACTTCACAAGGGATATGCAGACTCATTGTCAGCCAGGCAAGATTCATCATCCTTGAGTGAGCTGTACTGCTAACATGCTGTGTGATACTGTCTGGATCAAGGCATCACTCTGCCTCAGTTGCCCCATTCAAAATGAAAATGAGTCAGTGCAATGGAAAAACTGAGAGCGTTTACTTTATGTTGACATAGCAGTCCTGTTGGCCATGTTGTTGGGTCTCAATGATGAGAGTCAACCTGCATATACAGTACACTATAATATGTCACGCTTCTCCAGGGAAAGCAACCCCTTCTGAATGCCCTCTCACCCCTGCACGTGGCTCCTGCACTGCTGCTATGAGCTGCTGTCTCCCAGGGTGACAGCTCATACTAGCAATGTTTTTTTGGGGAGGGGGGCTGAAGGGATGGAGGAGTTGGAAGAGGGGAGATGGAGCCTTAGGCAGCTTGGCCAGCAGTTCAAACACCTAGTGTGACAGCCCAGAGATCGTATCCACTGACAGCTACTGAGAAAGGAATTGGCTGGCTATGGGAGCAGGCTACAATCTTTATTCAGGGTTGCAACAGCAGCTGAGCTGCTGATTCAGACAGAATACGTGCGGTTGATTTCATCCCCTCTTCAGCTATGTACAAATAGGCTGAGGCTGCTCTGGAGTGTCTCATGGGTAATTTTTCTGCCTCTGCACTGCTGCTGTGTAGTTATCTTTAGTATCCCCTGGGCTCTGCGCTTTCTTGTGACCTGTGATATAGGGCTGGACTTCTTTTACTACAGTCCACTGCTAGAAACAAAATGCTGTTATTAAAGGTGGGGGTGGGTCTTTCAAGCCCCTTATTCACCTCCCTATTTGATCACTCCAGTCCCATGGGACTTCTTGCGGGGTGAAGAACTTCTCAGTGCCAGTGGGAAAAGTGGGTGTGTAATCACATGGATTACACCTTCCCATGGGGCTGAAATCCATGGCCTTCACATCCAGATTGCAAGCTATGTCTATATTGCAGTAAGTAATCCTAAGCATAGCCTTTTCTGTCTGCTCTGCCTGCCCATGCCTGCCTACTGATCACTTCTAGCTGCCTCTTAGACAGTATTAATCAACATACACACCTGCTAGGAGGGCTTTGTCACATCAAACTCAGTATACACTGGGAGTGTTTTAGACTTAGATGTGCAGATTATGGAAAAAGGAGATGGATCTGGTTTTAGTGTGACAGTCCATTGAGAGGCACTGATGCCAGCTTCAGCATGAGCAGTCTCTCCAAAGTTCTGCAGCAGACTGACTGCTTCATTGTGGGGTGTTCCTGCACGTGTGGGCAACATGGTCTATGTGACATGTCAGCTCATCTTTGAACTCATCTGGAGTCCCTGCAGCCATCATATGGGAGCAGCTCACAGCAAGGAAGTCTGACCAAGCCCACACTCCTGCAAGGAGGAGAATTGAGGGGCAGCAGGCATACAGAGGACACACAGGGATTTGTGCAGGGCATAGCCATGCCTCAAGATCACACACAGAGCTCCTTTTATGTCTCCCTTCCCTCTTTACGCGCCAGGTCAAGATCTCCTGTCATCCACCTGAGAGCCAAGATCATGCTCCAGAAGTCCAGAGATTCCCAAAGAAGAGGGAGGAGGCCCCCAAGTCCCTATCACCAAGCCCAGCACTGATCTCTGCTCCCTCTGCCCTGGGCATGCCACAGCAACCCCATCAACACTGAGGTTTCCCCTTCACCACACTCCCTCTCAGCAGAGGCAAGGACCGAGTAGACTCTGGCAACCAGCTCCTTTGCTGTGTTGCCCCTCAGCACAGCAGAGACTGTCCCACTGGAGAGGGCTCATGCCCACGACAGGGAGCAGCCCACCGCTTGGTGCACCAGGCACATCCCTGATGGCAGAGGCAGCCAGCTCCTTGCCAACTCCCCAGACAGGAGACTTGTGTATCCTGCTGGCTGGCATCCCGCCCCCCCCACCTCGTTAATATGGGGGAGCACCCCTGTCCCAGTCAGGGCTTTGCCATCTCCACAGTACTTTACAGCTCCCAGCCCCACTCCTATCTCAGCCCCTTAACAGCTCACACTCTGCTGTCAGCAAAGAAACTTCACAGGCAGCTGAGAAGCAGCAAGATCGGAAGCATTCATTTCCTTGGGGCTTAGCCTTGAACTTAGTGCCTTGAACTTAGTCTCAGCTCTCCTGATGTCTCCTCTCCCTCATTTCACTGTGGCCTTCCTG
>NW_009614714.1:39144-50599 GCF_000690535.1 Cariama cristata | reverse complement strand
TTTAGCTTCACTGTCATCCTTCAAAGATCATGAGTTTAAATTGTGCAGTTAGAAGTAATACTACTAAAAATAGCAAACAAAGACTTTTTCACTGGGGAATTTTCTTTTCTCTGCGTTTTGAGTCTCTTTTTGCAGCTTTTCTTTGCAATTTTGTGACCTGGAAATGTGTTTTCATGGAGAGTCTTGCATAATCACATAGTTCTGGGAGCTGGGCACCAACCTCTGGGAGCCCTGCTATTGAATGGGAGATCAGATGCATAGTAAATAAATCTACTTTTGATAGTTCTTGTTATTACAGCTTGGTATAAGACACACACATGGATTTTCAGTGCATACATACATACATACGCACATGTACACATACATCCTGATCACACATCTCTCTGTCAAGTACTATGTAAAATACCGCAAGCTCAACACATAGTGCCCAACCCACTCAGTCTTGGTGAGCAGGGTGGCACAGGGATGGGGCTTAATCCCCGCTGTCCTGAGCACAGCAGAGCCCTGGGGGATGGCCAGCCAGGAGCCTCTCACACACGCTGCTGCAGTGGGCCAGTGTTAGTCCACTTTTTGGAAAACCTCTAAGGCTGGTGTCAAATAGGTGGCCAAGTAAAAGAAGGGAAGTTTATGCTGACATGCTGGGAGGTCCCCTTCTGAGAGAGGGGAGTAGCCTGAGCTCAGGGGGAGAAGGCTTGCAGGTTTCACAGGGACAGCAGGAGTCACCAGCAAGTCAGATGCAGTCTACATTGACCCTTGGCCCTCATCCACTGGAGGGTGATATAGGTGCTGTAGAGGTCTGTGAGATCCCCACATGTACATCAGATGTGTTCCCACATCCGGTTTCTGCTTAAGATTGCCTTTCCCATAGAGGTACCAACCTCTGTCCCCTTCCCCTGGCAGCACCCCCACGCCATCCTGCATCACAGCATGATGAGCTTTATTAACGCTGGATGCCTGGATGACAGCTCACTCCCCAGCCATTGCCAGGCACAAGGCACAGCCTGTGCAAATGCCAGGCCTAGCCCCAGGAGAAACGCTGTGCCTCTCCATCCATGCCACCAGTGAGAAGGTCCCCATGAGAGCCTGTGAGCATAAAAGCTCTTCACCAGCCCCTCCAGCTCACCCTCTCTGCTGGCTCAGCCTTCGGCACTGGGGCTGTGCCACCAAAGGCCTCTGGGGCTGGCTGTCCTGATGGGGGACAATCAAGGTAGTACAGTGCTGAGCCTTGACCCCATCCCTGGCAGGGTAGGAAATTCCCATAAGAGCAGGCGAGTGTTCAGCAGCATGTCAGACACCCTTTGATCGCAGAGGATAAAGCAAAACAGGCCAGTTATTGAGTAGTCTTCACTGCAGACCTGAGCAACCTCCAACCCTCTTCAGATCCATGTGGTGTCTATCACGCTCTTCTTGTTCAGACAGAGAAGCTTTATGGTGTCCTTTCGTCACCGCCTTGCAGAGGGCTGGCTACCACCTGCCTTTTGCAGGGAGCGGCCGGGCTGGCGGTGCAGCGGTGGGATCCTGCTGTCCCCTGCCGGGCATCCCCAGCACGGCTTGCAGCGCTGCCCCGGGTTTGAAGACTCCCGAGGGCATGATTTAGTGCTTACAGCAAAGGAAGGGGGGGCACACTTCAGATTTTTCTCTCCAGCTCTGCTGTTTATGTGGCTTCAGGCACCCTAGTGCCATGTTTTTTCCTTGCCCCAGGAGAGGAGGGACATCTGCCAAGCTCACCTCAGGATGCTCTCAGTTCATTCAGACCTGTTTGGAAAGCTGTGAGCCACTCGTGATACAAAGTAGAGTGAAGCTCCTGCTGACTGCAAGCAGATGTTTGTACCTAGTGAACCCACAGCTGGAATTCATTGGTGCTTCCAATCAACTGGGTCCATTTACCATCAGCCAGCTGCTGTGAAAATCCCTTTCCCCTCCATGACAGGTGACCTGGTGGAAGCAGGGCACAGGGAGGCAGCACATGGCATCACTGCAAAGGCTTTGGCAGCTGACTGCCTGTCCTTCAGCAGACAAGGGAGAGAGTTGGTGTCAGTCTGTCTCAGATGGACATGTTGGTGGAAGGAGATCCCACCTCTGCTGCTACTGCTCAGAGAGGGGACCAAGGCTGTCAAGCAAGGCAGCTTGACCTGGTGGTTGTAGCGGAGGGCTTAGAGAAAGGAGGGAGGGAAACAGCAGAAACAAATTTCTAGAGCATTGTGCAAGGCGGTTGGGGAACTGTTTTTACATGATGGGCAGGGAGTGAGAATAGCTGAGTAAGTCAAACATGTTCCCATAGGTTTCTGCCAGAGCACAGCTTGTAGTGCCCTACGCCCTGTGATGGGAATCTCCGCTCACCGCAGCATCATTTCACAGAAGCAAGGCACAAGGTGCGTGCTGCTCCCTCACAGATTTTCAAGGGCGGTCACTTGTGCTGTGGCCTTGGTCAGAACAACCACGGTGGCCGTGCCACAGCAAAATTACTTAAGTAAAGTGTGAGGAGGGAGAGATGAAGATGAAGGCTAACATCACCATGAAACCCTAACACTGAAATAAAATCCTCTCAAATCAACCTATATATCACTGGAAGCAGCCTGTAAATGTGAATCCTGGCTGGCAGCCAAGGTGCAAATAGTAAGCCTCTGTGCAAGAGAAGTGGCTTAATGTGCACTGGGGACCTCTGCTATTATGTGTCCCAGAACAGGCTGTGCTGGTGCATAAGCTTTGCAGTGTTGGTTACACGCTATTAAGCTCCTCTAAGGTAATAAGTTCTCAGTCCTCTACTGACTGCATAAAGTCATTCCTAAAAACCTCACCAAAACGCACTCAAATGGCTCACAGTTTCATTGAGGGTATCACGTCCCCATTTGAACAGAGGCAAAATGAGAAGGGACCCCTCTACGAAAGAAAATCAGGTTCATGTGAGGTTGCTTTGTAGGAGCACTAGCCAAAAAATTCCTAAATGGAAGGAAGGAGCTGCTAAAGGAGTGTTGGTACAAAGCAAGTCTGAGGATACCTGTCCTGCTCACTCCATGCTCCTCTCCTGGGCACTGAAGTGAGAGAATCACTAGTGCACCGATGAACAGAGAGTGAAGACCTTACGTTACCACAGGCTAAGGGTCTCCCCAAGCAGCAGTCAAGGACCCTCAGGAAGTTTGATGTAGACCCACTCAGAGGATGGAGGTTGGGGAATAGCTAAGGGAATACGGGAAGGAGACAGGAGGTTTAAATTGTTAACTTATTAATCTGCCTTTCTCAAATAGAATCTGATCCTCCATCACCGCCACCACCCCCACCTCCCATAAATTTACATTTATTTTAAACCCTGGGGCTTTTCACTCTCCAGAAAGGAAACACTGCTGTCAAGGGCACTTAGATAAAGACATTTAATTTCTGGGTGAGAGTTTTGTGCAGTTTAATAAGAGCTCCAGAGCAACAGCCCAACACGCTGTACTGCCCATGTTGGCAATGGGGACCCCCACCATGGGAGGAGGCAGTGGCTTGCTGCATGGAGAGGTGCTGGGTGCTGCTGAAGGGTGGGTGCTGACAGCGCTCAGGATTGCACTGTGGTGTTTGCCTTTCCTCAAGCCTAAGGTTGTGGCTCTAGTGATTCTGAAAGACCTATGTCTTACTTTCATCTATTTGGTTTTTAAGTAGTTTTCTAGCTTTCATGTTTGTAAAAAAACACCTGAAATTCAATACCTCAATGTTAAAAAAAGAAAAGACGACAAAGAAAAAGAATAATCAGACTGTTTGTACAACCTCAGGGTTCTTAAACCAGTTTGATGATTTCTGGAAGTGGAGGGTGCTCCAGGAGCCTGCAGTGATGCGCCATGAGAGGGCACGGAGATCACCCAGGCAGTGGCCAGCTGCAGTGGGTAGGGCGGCGGGGTGCCCCACCTGGGCTTTTCCCCAGCCTTTGTGTGACCTTCCCTACCAGCATGCCTCTGTTTCCCTCTTTGTGTCTCTCTTGAGAAGTTTTGACACACCTCTGAGTCATCATCTGTGGAAAACCCATAGTTCATTGAAACACCTGCGGTGATCAGGCAGGACAAGAGGAGACAGGAACACGCAAAGGCAGTGCCAGTGCTGCAAGGCAAAGTTACATTTTGGCTCTACACCTTTCAACACTGTCCCTTGGGATGCTCTGGAAACCCTTCTCCAATGGGCTTTTCTGTTTTTCACATGAAAAATGTGCTCTGCCCCCAAACCTTGTCAGCATTGCCTGCTGCAAAATCCCTGCCACCCACCAGCTTGTAAATGTTCAGAAAAGCACTATCTGCAGTCATTTACAGGAATTAGGGACCCATTTCATGAGCTCAGGCATTTGGATGTCCTGGGAAAATCCCAGGCTGAAATAAGACCAAGATCCTGTGGAAGAAAAGCTGTTGCTGTACCCTTGGACCAAGTCATCTCTACCCTCAGGACACGTCATTACATCACATACCAGCCAGCTTCAGCTTTGTGGTCTCATGCAGGTGAGAAGGCATCATGGAAGACAGTCTTGGCCTGTTGCTGCCTCCCTGCAGGACTGCCTGTGCATAAGCTGAGCATGATTCACCCAGTCCCTTGCCCGCACCGCTGCCGGCTTCACAGAAAGCGCAGCCAGGGGCAGGGGCCGCAGTTACTTACCCGACGCCAAGTGCAGCACAAGGTGAGCTCACTGACCCATGAACCTGCAGCCCCGCAGGCACCAGATGCCCGTGCTGCCCACTGGGACTGTGCCACTGCTCACACACCGCTCCTGCCAGGAATGCAATGACCTGATGCTGCTGCCGACACTGCCTCTTCCCTGGGCAGCAGCAGGTGGGGATTGACAGTGACACCCAGTGAGATGCACTGTGTTCAAGCACAGAGGAATGTGGGGCTGGGGTCCAAAGCAGGCCAGTGCTGTCCCATCTTGGCCTTCAGACATGTGTAGGGCCCCTCTGCAGAGGTGGTGTGTCCTGCAGAGATAAGCCAAGGACCCCCAAGCTGTCTACCAAATCCATTATAAAGTGATCAGAGTACCTATGCATCCCACTCCATGTGTTGGGATGCTTGTGTGACCCTGGTGCCATTCAAATGGCTCTGATGACTAAAACAGAGAAATACATTTCACTGAGGTTCCCAAGAAGAGAAATACACACCTCCCCTGCTATGGCCAGCCTGGGTCTGTAGGACCCTTGGGAGTAGATCTGATCTCCTTGTTCCTGTCGTTGCACATCAGACCAGTCACTGCCCAAGCTGTGCTAGTCAAACCCTGCCAAAACCTGTATGGTGAGCAGCAGCTGTGGTGGGGGGCTCAACTGCATGAGACAGGAGGGCTGGGATGCCCTGGGAGCCTCACAACTTGCCAGAAACATGCCATTCACTCACCAAGAGCATCATCCTCGTAAATGGTTAACCTGCTGGGAACTGCACAGCACTAATGACTTCACATGCATTTAATCAGCTTGGGCTTCCAGAGCCTCCTCCTCGAGAGCAGGAAAGGCCATGCACCCCGGGTGCAAATGCTCCCAAAGCCGCACCCCCCCCTTACCAATCATTAATCACCACCGGGCCGGGCAACGCGAGCAAGCGGCAAGCAAGCAGGAAAAGTCCAGGTCTCCACAGCCCCCACAGGAGCAGTGGGAAGCAGTGCTGACTGGTTCCCTGTGGTGGCAGCTTCCTTTGCGACCACCCTCCCCTGGGAGGCCCCGGTGGAGGTGGCCAGTCCTGCACGCACTGCCTTTTCCTTCAGGAAGGTCACTTGGTCCTGGGTGCGGGAGGTTCTGCCTGCGGCTGGGAGCTGCTGGGCTACGTGCGAGGAGGGAGCTCTGAGAAGGATCTTCTGCCTGGTTGGCACCACAGTCTTCATCTCTTCGCCATGTGGCACAAGGCATTTTGGAGTGCCCTGGAGTACACCTGCCGATTGCTGGGCATCTCCACCGCAGCAGGTAAGAGCGAGCTCTCTTTTTCTTTGGCACTAAAAGACAGAGTGGATGTTGGGACCCCTGAGCTGTCTCCCTGCCTTTGGCCAGGTGCAGCCACTGCCCCATCCTACTAGGGGGACAAGGAAACTTGATCACTTTTGCTTTGGGACCCAGGGAGGGAGACTGCTGCATGCCTGGCCAGGCTCTTTCCAAATGCTGTGGGAGGCACAGTGAGACATCAGAAAGGAAAAGCCAGCATTTGCTATGGCAGAGGACAAGCTAAAGCCCAAATGGGAAAGAAAACTAAATTCTATTCTTGTAAAACAGGCATGGGCACAGGTAAGATGTGCCTGAGACTGAAAAGCAAAATACTCATGGCTGTGCAAAACTGCCAGGCTGCTCTGTGGGATGTGAAAATGAAGGAGGACCTCCTTATGCTGTGTACACTGAGATGTCCCGTGCCAGGCAGGATGGAGAGGTCCCAGCCATCGTGGCACAGTTACTGCCAAAGTTCTGCTCTGCCTCTCTAGCAACCTGTCAGCGAGCAGGCTTAGGAACCAGTTCAGGTTATAGCTGCAGTGCAAAAATCATAAATTCACCTACCTGGCTAGTTGCAACCTCTCACCTGCTGCCAGGGGCTGCTTGGGACCACCATCCTCTGGGTTTGGTAACACACCCAAGTGCTTGGTTTCAGTTGAAATGCGGGTGTTTTGAGCCAGACGTCTCAGGCACAGCATCTCACCCAGAAGGACTGAACTGTGGTGAATAACCCTCTCATGTGGGGCACCTCCGGATAGGATGTGGGGAAACAGCTAACTCAGAGGGCTCAGGGGTTCACTCTGGCACTGCTGCTGACTCACTGTTATGGGACAGGACAGACAGTGCTCTCTGCCTCAGTTTCCCCATCAGTAAAGCATAGATCAAAGGCTGGAGGTGTGAACCAGAGGTTTCTGGTGAAAGGTGACTTGAGGTGGTTCCTGTGTCAGACCCCTGGGAATTTCAGATTCAGACACTGCAGAGTAGGTCGCAGCAGGCTCACCTACCTTCACATTTCCTTTATCAACTGCAGACAGCCATGAGGGACACTTTGCTCAAGTAGAAAGCACACAGATCAGCTGAAGAGAGCACAGGTCCTCAAGGACATCCAAAGCCCAGCTGAGACACTGGAGGCTGTGCTCTGGAATGTGCCTTAAACAACTGATAACAGGCAGAGATTTGAGTCTCTGAGTTTATACAAACTCCCAGTAGATAAGTGCACATCATGATGAGACTGCAACAGATAGCAGCTGGGACACAGCTTTAACCAGCAAATGCAAATCTCTTCCTTTCTCCATCCCTATCCCCCTTGGGGCCACATGAGCCCTGTGCTGGTCATGTCTCCTAAAGCTCCAAGGAAACTCATAGAGACCTCCCTGGGGGGAAACATGAGCTTGCCGTGGGAAAACTAAAGCTAGAACAGCAAAATTGAAAGTATCTTACAATTTGGAAGTGTCTTAGTGAAATATAGTATCTCTCTCCTACTTGTTTCCTTTTCATCATTTTGCATCATCTGCACCTCTTCCTGTAGTTCTTGAAATAAGCAATGCAGTTGTCTCTCTGCTGAGCATCATGAAGTGTAGGGAGCTGCTCTACAAATCTCTGTGCTTTTCCATAGCTCTGATGCATTCCCAGTATCACCTGACTTTCCCAAAAGCACAGCGAAGAATGGGAGGTGCCTCTGTTTTATTCCTCTGTGTGTCTCAATGGAGTAAGAAAACAGCTTGATGCAGTGTTTAGTGCCTGATGAGGTATGTGAGGTTTTTGCATGAAATGGAAACCATGCAGAAGAGAATCCCATGGGTTTTGTTTGAAAGCTAAAAAATAAAAGGGAGAGGAGAGGTCATCAGCCTCACTAATTGATTCTGAGAAGGCCTGGCCAGCTCCATAAGCTGCTTGCAAACACAGAAGGTTAGCCACATAATATAAATTTCCCCTTCCCCCAGGATCTTGGAGTGTAATGGCTGTCTGCAATGGTGGGGCTACACGGTTTCTTGTGTATGAGAAATCAAACAGCCCTGCCATCAGCAGAGCCTCATGGCGAGTTAGTGAAGAGTGATCAAACAGCCCCATGATTCACTGTGGTGTTTGGGGCATCTCTGTAGTTCAGAGATTTTAGGTCGTGTGATTTCTGCATCTAGGAGGGAGTCCTTACTTATTTCTTAATTCTCATGCTTTCAACCATTTAATTCCTAATCATGTGCCTTTAGCCACATGGTTTGGATAAGATCCAAATCAAGGCAGCAACTAGTCCAAACAAACACCTCGGAAACAGTCCTTTGCTTCTTGCAGATTCTTCATCCAAACAGCTTTGTGGATAAAGCAGAAGCTGTGCAAAATGAGGAAACCTCCCCATCCAGAGCAGAGACTCCAGTGTAACAGCCAAGCTGTTGGAATTCTGCATTCATCTGCAGGGAGTGAATGAATGAATGAATGAACTCCACATTCGTAGGGAAGATTATAAAGAAGGGTTCTCAGTCACGAGATAGCATAGGACAATACTTTGCACGTAGGATTACACAGCTCGCACAGCTTCACAGCCCTCTGATGAGACTGATTTCCCTGCAGCTGCAGCTGCAGGTGGCACAGGGGGAACCAAAGAAAGACCACAGCACCCCACAGGGGCTTTGCTCAGCCAGGATGTGAGAGTTGTGTGCTCCAGCACAGACCCTCGGCATTGACCCACCTTGCAGCCTTGATGGACACTGGTCTGCATCCCTGTTTGGGAGCCTGGTACCTTCTCCAGCTGGGGCAAACCACAGCTCAGAGAAGTTAAGCCAACTGGCACCTCAAGCCTTGGCCAGTGTGTACTGAGCAGGACCAGTGGTGAACTTCCTGAGCACCAGTGGATGGGCAGGGACTGCTTGGTGAGATGAGGAGACAGCAAGTGTGGACAGGAGTGCAGTGACTGCCTACAGCAATGCCCTGGCCATGAGACCTGGGCTCCACTCAGCTCCATGCCGCTGGCACTTGTGCAGTGTGACCAGCTGGTTATGTACTGACCAACTTGCTGCAGCTGGTGCAAGGCACTTTGTTTCTGCTCCATTTTGGAAATAGTCTTGTGGGCAACTGAAGGATGTTGAAGGAAATTTTCCACCCCCTGAAGCTATTGGCCCCCAACGGCCAGGCCAGTCCAGGGAAGATTTTAGCCTCGTTAATACTCTTAATCCCCCTTAAACTGACTCCCCAGTGTGCTGTGCTGGCTGGGACACTGAAGGGATGTTAATTCCCTGGTTTTAATCTGCCTGCTCCCGTTATATGTTTTTCTGTTTGGCTAGCAAAGAATCTCGATGCCATGGCTACAGTGCTTTGTGAAGGCAGCTGGCACGGTTCCCCTGTCCTGCTGCTGCCCTGCAGATGCGAGTTGGGTGCAGCAGGCCTGGGCAAGCAGGGAGGGCAGGGGAGTGAGGCTGTCAGGCACTGGGGGACATGGGCAGAGAGGTCCCCAGACCAGGAGGGGGCAGAGGTGAATGGGGCAGTGGGAGGGAAGTCCCTGTGGCAGCTATGATGGAGTGGCAGGGCAGGGGGTGGAAGGGACACAGGACACTGCTGCTCACCTCTCCCAGCTGTCCAAGGCCAGCTGGTATCCCCAGAGCACCCCTACCCAGCCCATGCAGTGGCAAGGCTGCCAAGAGAGTTGCAGCTGGGATGGATTTCTGGGCTGTATGTCAAGGCCAGCATTCAGCTCTAACCCCCCCTGGGTTGGTGTGTCAGCATGAATCACTGGTGCTGGCAGTCCTAATGTGCTGCACAGCATGGGAGAAGCAACCTCACTAGCCCCTGGGGAAACTGGGGCATTGATCCTGGGAGCTGGTAGGGTACCAGAGAGCTGGGAACCAACCCTGCAGTCAGCATCTTTCCTACCTTCTCTTTCTAGTGCTGATCGGTGTGGGAGTAGAAACTCTGCAGCAAGGACAGTTCAAAAGCCTGGCTTTCTATCTGCTGTGAGTATTTTTGCCCTTGAAGTCAGAGCTGGCGGGAGTGACACATTCGACCTCTCTACCATATGTAGCACCAGACTAGACTGCAACAGCAGCAGGGAGCAGTGTCCAAGGCTTTGGGGAATTCAGATCTCCATATTTAGGTTTCAGAAAAGCAAACTATTTCTGTTGTAGAAACTGATTACACTGCATCACCCATGCTACTGCAGACTCAGGCAGGCCAGAGGTGACATTGCCTGCAAGTTGACCCCTTGGGGACAGAAGGGCTTTGAGCTCTCCTCCACAAACCAGCCGAGCAGAGGGTGTTTAGACCCCAGAACACAGACTCTGTTGTGAACTGGATAGTAAATCCTGGCCTTCTATGCCCCTTCTGCCACCTGGAGAGCATACTCAACCCCAGCCCTGCCCCCCTGACAGCTCCACCTTTCAGTTTTTCAGGGGTTGCAGTTACTGTCTGTGAAGGCTTCTTCTTTATCAGTTTGTTCCTGGAGATGTGCTTCACGTGAGTAGACTCTGTCCAGTCCTCTCCAGCCTTGGTGGGACCTCCCTAAGGCAACTTGTCCCTTACAGGCAACACCAGACCTAGCTGAGCTGCAAGTGCCAGACCAAAGGTCCTGCCCCTAATGCCATGGCAAGTGCACTCAGGCAGGGGGGAGGTAAGTGGGGCCATATCCACAGCCAATTAAACCTGTATTTTACCCCAAACTTGTGCAATAATGTGCTGAGCATCAGCACAACAAACCCTGGTCTGCAGCATCTTCTTAACACACAGTATGAAGCCCTACAAGGGACTAGGGTTGAGGGAAGAGCCAGATCCCCTGCGTGAGCTGCAGCTTCCTCTCAGAGACAGTGCAGAAGTTTAAGTTAAAATGTAGAAAATCCTTATATACTTCTCAGATGCTGAGCACTTCTGCTGTCTTTTAGTGTAAACTCAAAAGCCCTGATAGCTTAGAGACAACACTTCACTCCGGCTATTAGGCACTCATCTAATGGCCAAGTAGGCAAACACACCAAGGAGAGATGGCCTGAGATGCTGACCTCTGGCAGGCGTAGCCCCTGGCCTCTTCTCCCCCTGGGAGAGGCCCTGGCTATGCTTACCTTCCCTGAGCAACACATTGGTTTCCTGGAAAACTAGAGTGAGGATCTGCACATCTAGATGGGTGACAGTTAGGTCCAAATCTTCTTGCCATGTTCTTGGTGCCCCATCCCACAAGGACCTCTGTTTCTCTCCCCAGATACGAGCCTGACTCCCTGGCACAGGCCTGCTGGAAGCAAGCTAGATGCCCAGGGAGCTTCCAGAAATTCCTGGGGTACATGCTGCTCTCAGTGGCTTGCTTCCTGCACCCTGTCCTCGTCTGGCACGTCACCATCCCTGGTAAGGAGCCCATGCTGGGGTGGGGAGTAATGCAGATGGAAGAGGAGTGTGGTCTGTTGAGGGCCAGAGAGGGTGGGGATGTGTGCAGTGCTGGACTGGTCGTAGATCGTGCTGAGCTAACTAGACCAAGCACTGCTTGGTGAGCTCTTCACCTTGCCCCAGCCATCAGCCAACATGGCTTTCTCCCCAGGGTCCATGCTGGTGCTCACTGCCCTGGCGTACTTCCT
>NW_009614714.1:38691-39098 GCF_000690535.1 Cariama cristata | reverse complement strand
GGCACAAAGAGATACATCCCCAGGCGGCCCAGTATGAGGACCCTTCAGCCACCGTGGCAGCCCCAACCATCACTGGTGACACCGAGCAGACCTACACCTTTCACGGGGCCCAGAGGGAGCAGCCCCGCTCACTGCTGGGCCACATGAAGAGTATCCTGAAGGGCAGCAAGGACAGGAGCCCGGCCCCCGTAGGTCCTGCTCAACCAGCAGCCCTGCCAGCCCCACGCAAGCAAGTGCACTTCCAGGAGAAGGTGGTGCAGATCATCCCCTCTGTCAGTGAGAGCTTGGAGGATGTGGAGAGCGAGGCTGAAGAGACCACGTCGGACACAACACCCATCCTGACCCCCCCCGATGCCCCTGTCATCCTCACTCCCCTCAGCTCCACAGGCCTCTTTTGAGCCTTCAGC
>NW_009614714.1:32684-38674 GCF_000690535.1 Cariama cristata | reverse complement strand
CCGCTACCCCTGGCACTGGCATCTCTCCCCGCCTCTCCAGGAGCCGAAGATCCCTGACAGTGGCCCTCCTTGCCCTCCCTGTCTCCAGGGTGACAACTGTGTCTCCCCCTCTTCAAGAGGCTGCCTGCACTACATGGTCCCACACCTTGTGGCAGGGTCAGTGGCAGTCCCCAGCCCCTGCAGTGCTGTGCCCAGGGGACAGGCCCAGGGTTCAGCCAGGTTAGTGCAAAGACAGTAAGGTTTCTGCTCCCATGGCCTCACGTGTGGGTCACCCCTGTGTTATGGCACTACACATCACAGTGGCTGCTCCTGCTAACATCATGGCCATGGGGACATCTATGCAGGTGCAAGGAGGACCATGGGGCTTCCTGTGGTCCCCTGCCCAGGCAGCCCACTTGAGTTAGAAGAGCTTTGGGGTGACATGGCAGCCCAGGTCATGAGATTCAGTACCACACTGCCATGGCAGACTGTGTATAACTCCCAATGTGTGTTAATTATGGGACCCAGAAGGCAAAGGCAATAATAAAGTTGTAATGCTGTCTTACCAGTCCCTTCCATGCGAGTTCTTCCCTGAACCCTTCACCTCTGGCTTAATCCTACCATATTTTCTGCCCTTTGAGGACCATTCACCTATAATCAGGTATTTCCCTCCTGTTCAACTAATCCCCTTGTCTCTTTCTTTCCTGAGGACTAAGACTTTCTGCTTCCAGATGGCAAATGCCATCTGTGCCTGCAGATAGCATCACCAAGACCCTCTCATCAGCGTCAGGCAACTCTTTTGGCTGCACATGGGAAAGAACTTAGGTGCTGGGTTTTCTCCCACATGGAACATGAGGCCATGCTGTCACCGCTGCTGGAATGAAGAGTTGTAACTGCTCTAAGCCCAGACATGCAGCATTGGGGTGAGGTGGTGGTAAGGAGAGAAGATTCCTGTGACTTGCTAGACTGTTTATAAGGTAGAAGCCAGTGGGTCTGACTGTTTTTCTTGGAAGTATGTTATTTCTTCTTTTTAAAATCTCAGCTGAGTCACAATCACCATGTTCATTTAGGAAAGCAGTGTAGTTTGAAATGAAGTGTGAAAATGTAAATTGTAAAAGTTTACAAATCAGAAGGTAATTGAGATAAGAACCAGTGCTACTTTCTAATAAACACTTTTTAAGTGGCTCCTAATCTGGGAGATGGATGGGGAAGAAGATGGAAGATACTGACTCACAATATCTGACTGCCTGTGTTTGATAATGAAACTCTGTCCACAAGAGCAGCTTATGAATGGTTGCACACCCTTGTCATTCCTACAATCAGACAGAAACAAAAAGCTTCTTATTGCATCACCAACATTTAAAATGATAGCTGGTATCAATCTGTTCTAAACATGATACATGAATTACAGACCTTCTCCTTCTGGATACACAAATTAACCCTCCGCCCCATAATTGCAGGCTAGGGAAGAGTCACACACACATCTGCCTTTAAGGAGGTTTTGTATCTGCAAAAATGTCCTCAGAAAATTGTGCCCGTTTACAGTCTAACACTGCACGACTGATGGCAGCAAGCCCAGGATCCAACCACAGCTCCACCCTCAAGCTAGTGTATTCATCACCTTAAGAAATAAAAATAAAGCCATTTTCCTCTAAAGCTGGTGCCCAAAGAGCATACCTGCATCAACAAAGATCCCGACACAGCCATGCTAACAGAGTACCCACCCTTGCCATCTCTGCCCTAAAAGGCTGTGCTTGAAGCTGGCTCCCCAGCTGGATCACCCATCTGTTCTGCAACTAGACGCACTTCCATTAGCAAACTCAGCTTTCTGCATCATCCAAGGCTCTTCTTTCAACACTGCATAACTAATTACACACACAGCAGCAGTGATGAAACAGCATTGCTCCTGACAGATCAAGCAATCTGCTGACAAGAGAAAGGCCACATTTCTGCAGCCTCCTCTCTAGCCCTGAACAAAGCTCCAGGGTAGCCTGGGTGGGGACAGCTGCTATGTGGCAAATTTCATCCTTCAGCCCTTATTCAATCAGTCCCATGCTTTGTACTGGTGGGGCAGCAGGGCCAGCTGACAAGGGGAGAAGCAATGCAGTGAGAGCACCTGTGGCACCCTGAAGTGTGCGAGGAGCAAATTTCATTGCTCTGTGAAATGCGTAAAATGAGTTTGCAATTGTTAGAGTCTGCAGAATTAGGTATTTCAGTTTATAGGCTCATCTTTTGAAAGCCTATTGTAGGTTTCCCTTAGGAAGCAAGACTGGGGGAAGCTGCAGGTGAAGTGGTTGTTTAGCCTTCCTGGAGGCAGCGCTGGACCTGGTTGCTTTTCTTACCTGCTCCCTTGCACTGACCTGCCTCTTCTCCAGCCCCACAGCTAGCTGGCTTAGGAGATGAAGCCTGGAAAAAAGCTGCTTGTCTCTTCTGTGGTATTAAATTACCTGTTCAGTTAAGGTCCATGGCTGGCTCAGCCTGGTGTTTGCCAAGAGCCTGCACCAGTGCCAGGGAAGCAGATGGTTCTCCAGAGGCAGCCAAGCTATGCCCCAAACAGCACCAGACAGGTGCAATCCCAACGCAGGGCAGGGCTGCTCCCTGGGTTGCCCCTGCCAAAGAGTCCATTTGTACATCCCCTGCTCTGCTCCTCACCACCCATCCACCCCTGTTACTATCTTCCAATTCCATCATCATACAGAGCTTGTTAGCCCAGAGGAAAAATACTTAGGAAAAAGAAAACAGGTGGATAACTTCATAGAATCATAGAATCACTATGGTTGGAAGAGACCTCAAAGATCATCAAGTCCAACTTCTTGGGTAGTGAGCCAAATAAACTCATGGAAGGAAGGGCCAGCCACAAAATGAAGGGGATAGTGGATAAAAGCACCCATTTCAGAGGCAGCAGGCTGTTAAAGCAGCTCAACTGCTTAAAGAAATGCACCCTTAGGCTTTTTTTAAAATGCCAGTGCATAGGAATATTCAGTCTCATGGGGTATTAGATGACTTTGCAGAGGGCTCAGAGATTATTCGCTCAAGTGTGTACATCTCTGTTGACCCCTCTCCCTACATCTAGCTGTGAGGGCCATCCCAGGGGCTATTGGAAGCATCAGAGATGCTGTAAAGAGCTGCTGGGGTGGGGGGGCGGTGTCTGTGTATAAAAAACTCTCATATATGCAGAGTAATTGCAGGAAAAGAGAAAGAGGAAGAACTTGATGCTATTGACTGTGCAGTGCAGTCATATCAGAATTTGAGCTGCCTGAACTGTAAGTCCACACAGCACTACATGAACACTACTATGTAATTTTTGCCTGCATTACAGTTATTGCATGATACAGCTAATCCACTGAGGTTAGTCCACTGAGTTAGAGTGCATAAGGCTATAAACTCCTATGGATTCACATACTGAAAGGAAACAACATGAATCATCCAAAATAAATACATGTGTAAGATAAAAGTCTGTGAGGTAATCCTGGCAGAATTTTTTTCCTCCAAAGATTTCCCTGCATGAGGAAAACTTTGCCTGCTTTGCATGTACATGTGCAGTGGAAACACTCTACAATGCTACTTGACAGCCCCCGTCACAACTTGATCAACCAGTATGTTGCAAACAATTACTCCATTTTAAGTTTTATATGAAGGCAAAAATAGATTTCAATGCGGGCTTCAGTTACAATTCCTCTCTGCTTCCAGCACACATCTGTATGAGTAGTTGTTGCACAGCCCCTAAGTCAGATATGCTACCTGCCCCACCACCGTGCTCCCACCTCACACGAGGTACTTAGATGGTCTCCCTCCAAACTCCCTAGCTTGCCCCAGGGACTCTGGACCCCCATTTCTCTGAGCACTGCTCCCTATTTGAAACATGGATATGAATATTTTACCCATACATCAGCAGTCTTAGGAAAATAAGGTACATTTGGAGAGGAAAGTGTTCAGTTTCTGCAATGTCACTACTTGAAATCAGAAATACCCTACTCGTATCTGACTGTGCAACACTCACGGCAACAAACACTGGTATTGGTATCAGTGGCATGAGTGGCTCCTAATTCAATATCGAATCATATCCACATGCAAGAGAGGACCTGTCTCCACTTGATTCCAAATGCTGCATGTTCACACACCTGCAAACCTACCACTCCTCAGCCCTGCACCTTCTCCCATCCCATTCAGGAGATTCTCCCATGGGCTGGGCCAGAAATGCAGGTTCTGTTTTGGCTGGACTCCTGCATTTTGTGCTGTGCAGGAAGTTACAGGAACCAGAAACCAGATCCCAAACCTGCCTGGGATTCCTCTGAGCTGTCAGCTCCCTTCTCTGCTTGGCATGGTGTGAGCAAAAGCAGGACTCTGGCTTCCAGCTGCCGTTTTTCAGCTTGCATACCACTGGTGAAATGACTGCACTTACGTTATATCCTAATGAATGATTCAGGTACCTTTAGGAGACTAATTCTAGGCAGCATGTGACTTTGTTGAAGAAAAAATAATCAGAAGAGTAATGGCAGCTTCTCCTCACCCCAGCCTGTACCTAAAAGGGATTTCATACGGCACAGGAGGAAGTTGTGAACAGCATCTTAACACTAATCCCCATCCCACTCTCATCTCTTTGTTCTGCCCAGCCTCTCCTTCACCCCAGCCTTTTCCACCCCAGAGCTGGCCTCATTCAGAAAAGCTATTTAAAAAGAAATACCATCTTGATCAATCCATGCTAAACAAAATTATACATAGCATGACATGATTGCACTGTTCCTCCCTGCCTTAACTCTCCTTCTACTGCCTCCACCTCCAAAACTCCCCTGTAAGAGGCACTGGGTTTGGTACTCACCCAGATGTCCAAACTTACCAGCTGGCAGCTGCTTGCTGGCACCCTGCTCCCTGCCCACTGCACCTACTTTTGCTCTCCCTGGAGAGCCACACTTGCAGCTGTAGTTTTGGGTAAGGCTTTCAACGCTGCAGAGGGAGGTACCACCTACCAAATTGTGCCTAGAAGAAGGTGGTAGCCACAGGGGATGTGCCCAGCAAAAGGAGACTGTACGGCAGCCCTGACTAACTTATTAATATTTTCTGCTGGTTTGGGGCTAACCTCACCTTCCAACTGTTAATGCCTGCTGATGTGCTATGAATTTTGCATCATAAAAAAGCAGTTCGCTTTTTCAGTAATGTTTTTTGCTACATTGTATTACTTCTTTCATGAGAAAACAGAAGTACATAAAAAGAGTTTTACTGTGCACAAAACTGAGCTGAAGAAGCTCTTCTATGGTGGATACTCTCTCAGCCACACTCAAGAAGAATTCTCTGGGGGAGTTTGGTATAGTGACAGTACTTTTGAATTTGATATAGTAGCACTATATTTCTCCCTTTCAAGGTGGGAAGGCTTTGTCTGGGCTCTTTATTACCTCTTTCACTCTTGTGCCTATTGGGGAGACAAACCCCAGCATGGGAGCAAGCCTGCCTCCCAGCCCAATCAGATGAAGGGACCACATCACATTTTATGTCACACTGCAGAGTTATGTCCCCATATCATGTGCGCAGGGAGACTGAGACTGCCAATGAATGTGCAGGTGTATTACAACACAAGGATCCTCTCTGTGCTCCCAGATCTGGTGGGTGAAGTCAGATGGGCCAGGCAACCTGAAGCTCTTCTCTGGGCATATATATTTGTAGCAGCAGGGCAGGGGACCTTGATCTGGGAAGTTCTTCAGGGAAAGGGCTTGGGAAGGGAATTGCACCTTTTAACCACACCTTCCCATCAAAAACCCAGGCCCAGGCATGAAAGTGAGCTCCACCTTATTCCTCTCAAATTAATTATTATTCCCCCTCAGCATCTGTTTCTCATGCAAGCATCTGCAAGCTCAGAAGAAATCATCAGCTACATAAATGGAAATCAAAGTGTCTTCTCCAGCAACAGACATGTTATATGTTTCACATTGGGACTGCATGTGATTACACTGTAAAAATATGACAATCTTACTGTCAACATCTCTTATGTGGAAGTGCCATAAGAAGGAAATTGCAAA